>NW_027207547.1:0-247000 GCF_963455315.2 Globicephala melas | reverse complement strand
GTTTGGGACGCCTCTGTTTACAAGAACCTCGTTTCCCGTACAAGTTCAATATCACAGAAAGTGAAAAATGGATAAAGAACTTGTGGTACTTACGTACAATGCAGTATCACTCAGCAATGAAATCTATGTCATCAGGCCCGTAGCAGCATAATGAGTGGATTCAGGTACGATGATTCTAACTGAAATAAGTCACACAGAAAAAGAAACATCATAAGATATCACTAATACACGGAATGTAAACTTGGCTACACAGGAACTGAATTCCAAAACAGAACAGGGTCTCAAATTTAGAAAACCAACTTATGCTTGCTTAAGGGTAAAGGTGAGTTGGGGTGCTGCATAAAACCAGAGATTGAAATGAGCACAGATAAAGTTCCTTAAGCCAAATATGGAATAGACAAGAGCTACTCCTTGCTCAACAAAATGGACTCAACACCCCATATTAAACGCCTAAGAATGTACCTGACTAGTAAGTATCTGAAAACCTATGGATTGCTATGTCTCCAAAAGAGAATCAAGCGTGTGTACAGGGGCATAAACGCAGCAGTGATAGGATTGGAGAGGTTCGGTGAGCAAATGAAGACCCTTTGAAGTCATATTGCATGGTTCCCATTCCACGGGTTTCAACTACCCAGGTTTAAGGTATTCTTCCTTTAGCTAAAACATGCATGTGGAACCCAGAGTATGATCAACCGTGTGAACGGGAGACGTGTTCAAATATGTCTCAGTTTTCCTCCCCTGGTACTCGGGTGCAACATTCCAGACGCTTTACTAACACTCTCCCCACTTGGAGAGTCAGCGCCTTTAACCACCTGTTTGGCCCAGTTTGCAATTTCTGCGGAAGATGAACAGGAATAGGGAGAACCAATGAGAGACTAGCTGGAGGTGTCTGGACGGGCAAATTTAACTCTCATTTCCCACCAGGAAGAGGAATAAACCAAAGGCTCAGCGTGCCGTGCCGGAACCAGATTAGGGCCTGAAGCCATCCTGCGGTGTTGCGGCCAGCTCACAAGAAAGCGAGTTGAAGAAAGGAGCTCAGGGGCACTGTAATTCACAAACCTGCAGAGTTATAAATGACAGCTATCGTCCAAAAATATACTGAAGTAAGGCTGCCAAGAGGACTTGAAAGCGGGGCAGAATTGCAGGAAACCGATTTCAGGAGGTAGACTGGAATTGCATTGAAAGCATAGGAAAAGAGGCAGAACGTCCACAATGATGCACTTGGCCAAAAAGGGCGTATGCGTTTTTTCCTGAATATATTCAGGAAAAAACGCATACGCCCTTTTTGGCCAAACAAGCAAGCTTGCAAAGGAAATCTGCACTACAATGAAGTCTCACTTCCCCCCGGTCAAAAGGGCCATCTGCAAAAAGTGTAAAATCCAGAAAGGCAGGACAGGCCATGGAGAACTGGGAGCCTTGTTATGCTGATGGGCGGGATGTCAATTGCCAACAGACACTCGGGAGAAGTGTATGGTGTTTCCTGAAACATCTAAAAAACAAAGCAACAGAGCCTAGGGCACTTCCACTTATGGTCCTATAGCTTAGGGAAATTAAAATCAAAAAGACACAGCCACCCCAATGTTTGGGACGCCTCTGTTTACAAGAACCTCGTTTACAGTACAAATTCAACATCGCAGAAAGTGAAAAATGGATAAAGAAGTTGCGGTATTTATTTACAAAGCAATATCACTCAGCAATGAAATCTATGTCATCAGGCCCTTAGCAGCACAATGAGTGGATTCAGGTATGATGATTCTAACTGAAATAAGTCACACAGAAAAAGAAACATCATAAGATATCAGTAATACACGGAATGTAAACTTGGCTACACAGGAACTGAATTCCAAAACAGAACAGGGTCTCAAATTTAGAAAACCAACTTATGCTTGCTTAAGGGTAAAGGTGAGTTGGGGTGCTGCATAAAACCAGAGATTGAAATGAGCACAGATAAAGTTCCTTAAGCCAAATATGGAATAGACAAGAGCTACTCCTTGCTCAACGAAATGGACTCAACACCCCATATTAAACGCCTAAGAATGTACCTGACTAGTAAGTATCTGAAAACCTATGGATTGCTATGTCTACAAAAGAGAATTAAGTGTGTGTACAGGGGCATAAACGCAGCAGTGATAGGATTAGAGAGGTTCGGTGAGCAAATGAAAATCCTTTGAAGTCTTATTGCATGGTACCCATTCCACGGGTTTCAACTACTCAGGTTTAAGTTATTCTTCATTCAGCTAAAACATGCATGTGGAACCTAGAGTATGATCAACCATGTGATCGGGAGACGTGTTCAAATATGTCTCAGTTTTCGTACCCTGGTACTCGGGTGCAACATTCCAGATGCTTTACTAACACTCTCCCGACTTGGAGAGTCAGTCCCTTTAACCTCCTGTTTGGCCCAGTTTGCAATTTCTGCGGAACATGAACAGGAATAGCGAGAACCAATGAGAGACTAGCTGGAGGTGTCTGGACGGGCAAATTTAACTCTCATTTCCCACCAGGAAGAGGAATTAACCAAAGGCTCAGCATGCCGTGCCGGAACCAGATTAGGGCCTGAAGCCATCCTGCGGTGTTGTGGCCAGCTCACAAGAAAGCGAGTTGAAGAAAGGAGCTCAGGGGCACTGTAATTCACAAACCTGCAGAGTTATAAATGACAGCTATCGTCCAAAAATATACTGAAGTAAGGCTGCCAAGAGGACTTGAAAGTGGGGCAGAATTGCAAGAAACCGATTTCAGGAGGTAGACTGGAATTGCATTGAAAGCATAGGAAAAGAGGCAGAACGTCCACAATGATGCACTTGGCCAAAAAGGGCGTATGCGTTTTTTCCTGAATATATTCAGGAAAAAACGCATACGCCCTTTTTGGCCAACCAAGCAACCTTGCAAAGGAAATCTGCACTACAATGAAGTCTCACTTACCCCCGGTCAAAAGGGCCATCTGAAAAAAGTGTAAAATCCAGAAAGGCAGGACAGGCCATGGAGAACTGGGAGCCTTGTTATGCTGATGGGCGGGATGTAAATTGCCAACAGACACTCGGGAGAAGTGTATGGTGTTTCCTGAAACATCTAAAAAACAAAGCAACAGAGCCTAAGCCACTTCCACTTATGGTCCTATAGCTTAGGGAAATTAAAATCAAAATGACACAGCCACCCCAAAGTTTGGGACGCCTCTGTTTACAAGAACCTCGTTTACCGTACAAGTTCAATATCACAGAAAGTGAAAAATGGATAAAGAACTTGTGGTACTTACGTACAATGCAGTATCACTCAGCAATGAAATCTATGTCATCAGGCCCGTAGCAGCATAATGAGTGGATTCAGGTACGATGATTCTAACTGAAATAAGTCACACAGAAAAAGAAACATCATAAGATATCACTAATACACGGAATGTAAACTTGGCTACACAGGAACTGAATTCCAAAACAGAACAGGGTCTCAAATTTAGAAAACCAACTTATGCTTGCTTAAGGGTAAAGGTGAGTTGGGGTGCTGCATAAAACCAGAGATTGAAATGAGCACAGATAAAGTTCCTTAAGCCAAATATGGAATAGACAAGAGCTACTCCTTGCTCAACAAAATGGACTCAACACCGCATATTAAACGCCTAAGAATGTACCTGACTAGTAAGTATCTGAAAACCTATGGATTGCTATGTCTCCAAAAGAGAATCAAGCGTGTGTACAGGGGCATAAACGCAGCAGTGATAGGATTGGAGAGGTTCGGTGAGCAAATGAAGACCCTTTGAAGTCATATTGCATGGTTCCCATTCCACGGGTTTCAACTACCCAGGTTTAAGGTATTCTTCCTTTAGCTAAAACATGCATGTGGAACCCAGAGTATGATCAACCGTGTGAACGGGAGACGTGTTCAAATATGTCTCAGTTTTCCTCCCCTGGTACTCGGGTGCAACATTCCAGACGCTTTACTAACACTCTCCCCACTTGGAGAGTCAGCGACTTTAACCACCTGTTTGGCCCAGTTTGCAATTTCTGCGGAAGATGAACAGGAATAGGGAGAACCAATGAGAGACTAGCTGGAGGTGTCTGGACGGGCAAATTTAACTCTCATTTCCCACCAGGAAGAGGAATAAACCAAAGGCTCAGCGTGCCGTGCCGGAACCAGATTAGGGCCTGAAGCCATCCTGCGGTGTTGCGGCCAGCTCACAAGAAAGCGAGTTGAAGAAAGGAGCTCAGGGGCACTGTAATTCACAAACCTGCAGAGTTATAAATGACAGCTATCGTCCAAAAATATACTGAAGTAAGGCTGCCAAGAGAACTTGAAAGCGGGGCAGAATTGCAGGAAACCGATTTCAGGAGGTAGACTGGAATTACATTGAAAGCATAGGAAAAGAGGCAGAACGTCCACAATGATGCACTTGGCCAAAAAGGGCGTATGCGTTTTTTCCTGAATATATTCAGGAAAAAACGCATACGCCCTTTTTGGCCCACCAAGCAAGCTTGCAAAGGAAATCTGCACTACAATGAAGTCTCACTTCCCCCCGGTCAAAAGGGCCATCTGAAAAAAGTGTAAAATCCAGAAAGGCAGGACAGGCCATGGAGAACTGGGAGCCTTGTTATGCTGATGGGCGGGATGTAAATTGCCAACAGACACTCGGGAGAAGTGTATGGTGTTTCCTGAAACATCTAGAAAACAAAGCAACAGAGCCTAGGGCACTTCCACTTATGGTCCTATAGCTTAGGGAAATTAAAATCAAAAAGACACAGCCACCCCGAAGTTTGGGACGCCTCTGTTTACAAGAACCTCGTTTACCGTACAAGTTCAATATCGCAGAAAGTGAAAAATGGATAAAGAACTTGTGGTACTTACGTACAATGCAGTATCACTCAGCAATGAAATCTATGTCATCAGGCCCATAGCAGCATAATGAGTGGATTCAGGTACGATGATTCTAACTGAAATAAGTCACACAGAAAAAGAAACATCATAAGATATCACTAATACACGGAATGTAAACTTGGCTACACAGGAACTGAATTCCAAAACAGAACAGGGTCTCAAATTTAGAAATCCAACTTATGCTTGCTTAAGGGGAAAGGTGAGTTGGGGTGCTGCATAAAACCAGAGATTGAAATGAGCACAGATAAAGTTCCTTAAGCCAAATATGGAATAGACAAGAGCTACTCCTTGCTCAACGAAATGGACTCAACACCCCATATTAAACGCCTAAGAATGTACCTTACTAGTAAGTATCTTAAAACCTATGGATTGCTATGTCTCCAAAAGAGAATCAAGCGTGTGTACAGGGGCATAAACGCAGCAGTGATAGGATTGGAGAGGTTCGGTGAGCAAATGAAGACCCTTTGAAGTCATATTGCATGGTACCCATTCCACGGGTTTCAACTACCCAGTTTTAAGGTATTCCTCCTTCAGCTAAAACATTCATGTGGAACCTAGAGTATGATCAACCATGTGATCGGGAGACGTGTTCAAATATGTCTCAGTTTTCGTACCCTGGTACTCGGGGGCAACATTCCAGATGCTTTACTAACACTCTCCCGACTTGGAGAGTCAGTCCCTTTAACCTCCTGTTTGTCCCAGTTTGCAATTTCTGCGGAAGATGAACAGGAATAGCGAGAACCAATGAGAGACTAGCTGGAGGTGTCTGGACGGGCAAATTTAACTCTCATTTCCCACCAGGAAGAGGAATTAACCAAAGGCTCAGCGTGCCGTGCCGGAACCAGATTAGGGCCTGAAGCCATCCTGCGCTGTTGCGGCCAGCTCACAAGAAAGCGAGTTGAAGAAAGGAGCTCAGGGGCACTGTAATTCACAAACCTGCAGAGTTATAAATGACAGCTATCCTTCAAAAATATACTGAAGTAAGGCTGCCAAGAGGACTTGAAAGCGGGGCAGAATTGCAGGAAACCGATTTCAGGAGGTAGACTGGAATTGCATTGAAAGCATAGGAAAAGAGGCAGAACGTCCACAATGATGCACTTGGCCAAAAAGGGCGTATGCGCTTTTTCCTGAATATATTCAGGAAAAAAGGCATACGCCCATTTTGGCCAACCAAGCAAGCTTGCAAAGGAAATCTGCACTACAATGAAGTCTCACTTCCCCCCGGTCAAAAGGGCCATCTGCAAAAAGTGTAAAATCCAGAAAGGCAGGACAGGCCATGGAGAACTGGGAGCCTTGTTATGCTGATGGGCGGGATGTCAATTGCCAACAGACACTCGGGAGAATTGTATGGTGTTTCCTGAAACATCTAAAAAACAAAGCAACAGAGCCTAGGGCACTTCCACTTATGGTCCTATAGATTAGGGAAATTAAAATGAAAAAGACACAGCCACCCCAAAGTTTGGGACGCCTCTGTTTACAAGAACCTCGTTTACAGTACAAGTTCAACATCGCAGAAAGTGAAAAATGGATAGAGAAGTTGTGGTATTTACTTACAAAGCAATATCACTCAGCAATGAAATCTATGTCATCAGGCCCTTAGCAGCAAAATGAGTGGATTCAGGTATGATGATTCTAACTGAAATAAGTCACACAGAAAAAGAAACATCATAAGATATCAGTAATACACGGAATGTAAACTTGGCTACACAGGAACTGAATTACAGAACAGAACAGGGTCTCAAATTTAGAAAACCAACTTATGCTTGCTTAAGGGGAAAGGTGAGTTGGGGTGCTGCATAAAACCAGAGATTGAAATGAGCACAGATAAAGTTCCTTAAGCCAAATACGGAATAGACAAGAGCTACTCATTGCTCAACGAAATGGACTCAACATCCCATATTAAACGCCTAAGAATGTACCTGACTAGTAAGTACCTTAAAACCTATGGATTGCTATGTCTCGGAAAGAGAATCAAGCGTGTGTACAGGGGCATAAACGCAGCAGTGATAGGATTGGAGAGGTTCGGTGAGCAAATGAAGACCCTTTGAAGTCATATTGCATGGTACCCATTCCACGGGTTTTAACTACCCAGGTTTAAGGTATTCTTCCTTCAGCTAAAACATGCATGTGGAACCCAGAGTATGATCAACCGTGTGAACGGGAGACGTGTTCAAATATGTCTCAGTTTTCCTCCCCTGATACTCGGGTGCAACATTCCAGACGCTTTACTGACACTCTCCCCACTTGGAGAGTCAGCGCCTTTAACCACCTGTTTGGCCCAGTTTGCAATTTCTGCGGAAGATGAACAGGAATAGCGAGAACCAATGAGAGACTAGCTGGAGGTCTCTGGACGGGCAAATTTAACTCTCATTTCCCACCAGGAAGAGGAATTAACCAAAGGCTCAGCGTGCCGTGCCGGAACCAGATTAGGGCCTGAAGCCATCCTGCGGTGTTGCGGCCAGCTCACAAGAAAGCGAGTTGAAGAAAGGAGCTCAGGGGCACTGTAATTCACAAACCTGCAGAGTTATAAATGACAACTATCGTCCAAAAATATACTGAAGTAAGGCTGCCAAGAGGACTTGAAAGCGGGGCAGAATTGCAGGAAACCGATTTCAGGAGGTAGACTGGAATTGCATTGAAAGCATAGGAAAAGAGGCAGAACGTCCACAATGATGCACTTGGCCAAAAAGGGCGTATGCGTTTTTTCCTGAATATATTCAGGAAAAAACGCATACGCCCTTTTTGGCCAACCAAGCAAACTTGCAAAGGAAATCTGCACTACAATGAAGTCTCACATCCCCCCGGTCAAAAGGGCCATCTGAAAAAAGTGTAAAATCCAGAAAGGCAGGACAGGCCATGGAGAACTGGGAGCCTTGTTATGCTGATGGGCGGGATGTAAATTGCCAACAGACACTCGGGAGAAGTGTATGGTGTTTCCTGAAACATCTAAAAAACAAAGCAACAGAGCCTAGGGCACTTTCACTTATGGTCCTATAGCTTAGGGAAATTAAAATCAAAAAGATACAGCCACCCCAAAGTTTGGGACGCCTCTGTTTACAAGAACCTCGTTTACCGTACAAGTTCAATATCACAGAAAGTGAAAAATGGATAAAGAACTTGTGGTACTTACGTACAATGCAGTATCACTCAGCAGTGAAATCTATGTCATCAGGCCCGTAGCAGCACAATGAGTGGATTCAGGTACGATGATTCTAACTTAAATAAGTCACACAGAAAAAGAAACATCATAAGATATCAGTAATACACGGAATGTAAACTTGGCTACACAAGAACTGAATTACAGAACAGAACAGGGTCTCAAATTTAGAAAACCAACTTATGCTTATTTAAGGGTAAAGGTGAGTTGGGGTGCTGCATAAAACCAGAGATTGAAATGAGCACAGATAAAGTTCCTTAAGCCAAATATGGAATAGACAAGAGCTACTCCTTGCTCAACGAAATGGACTCAACACCGCATATTAAACGCCTAAGAATGTACCTGACTCTTAAGTATCTTAAAACCTATGGATTGCTATGTCTCTGAAAGAGAATCAAGCATGTGTACAGGGACATAAACGCAGCAGTGATAGGATTGGAGAGGTTCGGTGAGCAAATGAAGACCCTTTGAAGTCATATTGCATGGTACCCATTCCACGGGTTTCAACTACCCAGGTTTAAGGTATTCTTCCTTCAGCTAAAATATGCATGTGGAACCTAGAGTATGAGCAACCATGTGATCGGGAGACGTGTTCAAATATGTCTCAGTTTTCGTACCCTGGTACTCGGGTGCAACATTCCAGACGCTTTACTAACACTCTCCCGACTTGGAGAGGCAGTCCTTTTAAACTCCTGTTTGGCCCAGTTTGCAATTTCTGCGGAAGATGAACAGGAATAGCGAGAACCAATGAGAGACTAGCTGGAGGTGTCTGGACGGGCAAATTTAACTCTCATTTCCCACCAGGAAGAGGAAATAACAAAAGGCTCAGCGTGCCATGCCGGAACAAGATTAGGGCCTGAAGCCATCCTGCGGTGTTGCGGCCAGCTCACAAGAAAACGAGTTGAAGAAAGGAGCTCAGGGGCACTGTAATTCACAAACCTGCAGAGTTATAAATGACAACTATCGTCCAAAAATATACTGAAGTAAGGCTGCCAAGAGGACTTGAAAGTGGGGCAGAATTGCAGGAAACCGATTTCAGGAGGTAGACTGGAATTGCATTGAAAGCATAGGAAAAGAGGCAGAACGTCCACAATGATGCACTTGGCCAAAAAGGGCGTATGTGTTTTTTCCTGAATATATTCAGGAAAAAACGCATACGCCCTTTTTGGCCAACCAAGCAAACTTGCAAAGGAAATCTGCACTACAATGAAGTCTCACATCCCCCCGGTCAAAAGGGCCATCTGAAAAAAGTGTAAAATCCAGAAAGGCAGGACAGGCCATGGAGAACTGGGAGCCTTGTTATGCTGATGGGCGGGATGTAAATTGCCAACAGACACTCGGGAGAAGTGTATGGTGTTTCCTGAAACATCTAAAAAACAAAGCAACAGAGCCTAGGGCAATTTCACTTATGGTCCTATAGCTTAGGGAAATTAAAATCAAAACGACACAGCCACCCCAAAGTTTGGGACGCCTCTGTTTACAAGAACCTCGTTTACCGTACAAGTTCAATATCACAGAAAGTGAAAAATGGATAAAGAACTTGTGGTACTTACGTACAATGCAGTATCACTCAGCAGTGAAATCTATGTCATCAGGCCCGTAGCAGCACAATGAGTGGATTCAGGTACGATGATTCTAACTGAAATAAGTCACACAGAAAAAGAAACATCATAAGATATCAGTAATACACGGAATGTAAACTTGGCTACACAGGAACTGAATTACAGAACAGAACAGGGACTCAAATTTAGAAAAACAACTTATGCTTGCTTAAGGGTAAAGGTGAGTTGGGGTGCTGCATAAAACCAGAGATTGAAATGAGCACAGATAAAGTTCCTTAAGCCAAATATGGAATAGACAAGAGCTACTCCTTGCTCAACGAAATGGACTCAACACCGCATATTAAACGCCTAAGAATGTACCTGACTCTTAAGTATCTTAAAACCTATGGATTGCTATGTCTCCGAAAGAGAATCTAGCATGTGTACAGGGACATAAACGCAGCAGTGATAGGATTGGAGAGGTTCGGTGAGCAAATGAAGACCCTTTGAAGTCATATTGCATGGTACCCATTCCACGGGTCTCAACTCTCCAGGTTTAAGGTATTCTTCCTTCAGCTAAAACATGCATGTGGAACCCAGAGTATGATCAACCGTGTGAACGGGAGACGTGTTCAAATATGTCTCAGTTTTCCTCCCCTGGTACTCGGGTGCAACATTCCAGACGCTTTACTAACACTCTCCCCACTTGGAGAGTCAGCGCCTTTAACCTCCTGTTTGGCCCAGTTTGCAATTTCTGCGGAAGATGAACAGGAATAGGGAGAACCAATGAGAGACTAGCTGGAGGTGTCTGGACGGGCAAATTTAACTCTCATTTCCCACCAGGAAGAGGAAATAACCAAAGGCTCAGCGTGCCGTGCCGGAACCAGATTAGGGCCTCAAGCCATCCTGCGGTGTTGCGGCCAGCTCACAAGAAAGTGAGTTGAAGAAAGGAGCTCAGGGGCACTGTAATTCACAAACCTGCAGAGTTATAAATGACAGCTATCGTCCAAAAATATACTGAAGTAAGGCTGCCAAGAGGACTTGAAAGCGGGGCAGAATTGCAGGAAACCGATTTCAGGAGGTAGACTGGAATTGCATTGAAAGCATAGGAAAAGAGGCAGAACGTCCACAATGATGCACTTGGCCAAAAAGGGCGTATGCGTTTTTTCCTGAATATATTCAGGAAAAAACGCATACGCCCTTTTTGGCCAACCAAGCAAACTTGCAAAGGAAATCTGCACTACAATGAAGTCTCACTTCCCCCCGGTCAAAAGGGCCATCTGAAAAAAGTGTAAAATCCAGAAAGGCAGGACAGGCCATGGAGAACTGGGAGCCTTGTTATGCTGATGGGCGGGATGTCAATTGCCAACAGACACTCGGGAGAAGTGTATGGTGTTTCCTGAAACATCTAAAAAACAAAGCAACAGAGCCTAGGGCACTTCCACTTATGGTCCTATAGCTTAGGGAAATTAAAATCAAAAAGACACAGCCACCCCAATGTTTGGGACGCCTCTGTTTACAAGAACCTCGTTTACCGTACAAGTTCAATATCACAGAAAGTGAAAAATGGATAAAGAACTTGTGGTACTTACGTACAATGCAGTATCACTCAGCAATGAAATCTATATCATCAGGCCCGTAGCAGCATAATGAGTGGATTCAGGTACGATGATTCTAACTGAAATAAGTCACACAGAAAAAGAAACATCATAAGATATCACTAATACACGGAATGTAAACTTGGCTACACAGGAACTGAATTCCAAAACAGAACAGGATCTCAAATTTAGAAAACCAACTTATGCTTGCTTAAGGGGAAAGGTGAGTTGGGGTGCTGCATAAAACCAGAGATTGAAATGAGCACAGATAAAGTTCCTTAAGCCAAATATGGAATAGACAAGAGCTACTCCTTGCTCAAAGAAATGGACTCAACACCCCATATTAAACGCCTAAGAATGTACCTGACTAGTAAGTATCTTAAAACCTATGGATTGCTATGTCTCCATAAGAGAATCAAGCATGTGTACAGGGGAATAAACGCAGCAGTGATAGGATTGGAGAGGTTCGGCGAGCAAACGAAGACCCCTTGAAGTCATATTGCATGGTACCCATTCCACGGGTTTCAACTACTCAGGTTTAAGGTATTCTTCCTTCAGCTAAAACATGCATGTGGAACCTAGAGTATGATCAACCATGTGATCGGGAGACGTGTTCAAATATGTGTCAGTTTTCATACCCTGGTACACGGGTGCAACATTCCAGACGCTTTACTAACACTCTCCCGACTTGGAGAGACAGTCCCTTTAAACTCCTGTTTGGCCCAGTTTGCAATTTCTGCGGAAGATGAACAGGAATAGCGAGAACCAATGAGAGACTAGCTGGAGGTCTCTAGACGGGCAAATTTAACTCTCATTTCCCACCAGGAAGAGGAATTAACCAAAGGCTCAGCGTGCCGTGCCGGAACCAGATTAGGGCCTGAAGCCATCCTGCGGTGTTGCGGCCAGCTCACAAGAAAGCGAGTTGAAGAAAGGAGCTCAGGGGCACTGTAATTCACAAACCTGCAGAGTTATAAATGACAACTATCGTCCAAAAATATACTGAAGTAAGGCTGCCAAGAGAACTTGAAAGCGGGGCAGAATTGCAGGAAACCGATTTCAGGAGGTAGACTGGAATTGCATTGAAAGCATAGGAAAAGAGGCAGAACGTCCACAATGATGCACTTGGCCAAAAAGGGCGTATGCGTTTTTTCCTGAATATATTCAGGAAAAAACGCATACGCCCTTTTTGGCCAACCAAGCAAACTTGCAAAGGAAATCTGCACTACAATGAAGTCTCACATCCCCCCGGTCAAAAGGGCCATCTGAAAAAAGTGTAAAATCCAGAAAGGCAGGACAGGCCATGGAGAACTGGGAGCCTTGTTATGCTGATGGGCGGGATGTAAATTGCCAACAGACACTCGGGAGAAGTGTATGGTGTTTCCTGAAACATCTAAAAAACAAAGCAACAGAGCCTAGGGCACTTTCACTTATGGTCCTATAGCTTAGGGAAATTAAAATCAAAAAGATACAGCCACCCCAATGTTTGGGACGCCTCTGTTTACAAGAACCTCGTTTACCGTACAAGTTCAATATCACAGAAAGTGAAAAATGGATAAAGAACTTGTGGTACTTACGTACAATGCAGTATCACTCAGCAGTGAAATCTATGTCATCAGGCCCGTAGCAGCACAATGAGTGGATTCAGGTACGATGATTCTAACTGAAATAAGTCTCACAGAAAAAGAAACATCATAGGATATCAGTAATACACGGAATGTAAACTTGGCTACACAGGAACTGAATTACAGAACAGAACAGGGACTCAAATTTAGAAAAACAACTTATGCTTGCTTAAGGGTAAAGGTGAGTTGGGATGCTGCATAAAAGCAGAGATTGAAATGAACACAGATAAAGTTCCTTAAGCCAAATATGGAATAGACAAGAGCTACTCCTTGCTCAACGAAATGGACTCAACACCGCATATTAAACGCCTAAGAATGTACCTGACTCTTAAGTATCTTAAAACCTATGGATTGCTATGTCTCCGAAAGAGAATCAAGCATGTGTACAGGGACATAAACGCAGCAGTGATAGGATTGGAGAGGTTCGGTGAGCAAATGAAGACCCTTTGAAGTCATATTGCATGGTACCCATTCCACGGGTTTCAACTACCCAGGTTTAAGGTATTCTTCCTTCAGCTAAAACATGCATGTGGAACCTAGAGTATGAGCAACCATGTGATCGGGAGACGTGTTCAAATATGTCTCAGTTTTCGTACCCTGGTACTCGGGTGCAACATTCCAGACGCTTTACTAACACTCTCCCGACTTGGAGAGACAGTCCCTTTAAACTCCTGTTTGGCCCAGTTTGCAATTTCTGTGGAAGATGAACAGGAATTGCGAGAACCAATGAGAGACTAGCTGGAGGTGTCTGGACGGGCAAATTTAACTCTCATTTCCCACCAGGAAGAGGAAATAACAAAAGGCTCAGCGTGCCGTGCCGGAACCAGATTAGGGCCTGAAGCCATCCTGCGGTGTTGCGGCCAGCTCACAAGAAAACGAGTTGAAGAAAGGAGCTCAGGGGCACTGTAATTCACAAACCTGCAGAGTTATAAATGACAACTATCGTCCAAAAATATACTGAAGTAAGGCTGCCAAGATGACTTGAAAGCGGGGCAGAATTGCAGGAAACCGATTTCAGGAGGTAGACTGGAATTGCATTGAAAGCATAGGAAAAGAGGCAGAACGTCCACAATGATGCACTTGGCCAAAAAGGGCGCATGCGTTTTTTCCTGAATATATTCAGGAAAAAACGCATACGCCCTTTTTGGCCAACCAAGCAAACTTGCAAAGGAAATCTGCACTACAATGAAGTCTCACTTCCCCCCGGTCAAAAGGGCCATCTGAAAAAAGTGTAAAATCCAGAAAGGCAGGACAGGCCATGGAGAACTGGGAGCCTTGTTATGCTGATGGGCGGGATGTAAATTGCCAACAGACACTCGGGAGAAGTGTATGGTGTTTCCTGAAACATCTAAAAAACAAAGCAACAGAGCCTAGGGCACTTCCACTTATGGTCCTATAGCTTAGGGAAATTAAAATCAAAAAGACACAGCCACCCCAATGTTTGGGACGCCTCTGTTTACAAGAACCTCGTTTACCGTACAAGTTCTCTATCACAGAAAGTGAAAAATGGATAAAGAACTTGTGGTACTTACGTACAATGCAGTATCACTCAGCAATGAAATCTATGTCATCAGGCCCGTAGCAGCATAATGAGTGGATTCAGGTACGATGATTCTAACTGAAATAAGTCACACAGATAAAGAAACATCATAAGATATCACTAATACACGGAATGTAAACTTGGCTACACAGGAACTGAATTCCAAAACAGAACAGGGTCTCAAATTTAGAAAACCAACTTGTGCTTGCTTAAGGGGAAAGGTGAGTTGGGGTGCTGCATAAAACCAGAGATTGAAATGAGCACAGATAAAGTTCCTTAAGCCAAATATGGAATAGACAAGAGCTACTCCTTGCTCAAAGAATTGGACTCAACACCCCATATTAAACGCCTAAGAATGTACCTGACTAGTAAGTATCTTAAAACCTATGGATTGCTATGTCTCCATAAGAGAATCAAGCATGTGTACAGGGACATAAACGCAGCAGTGATAGGATTGGAGAGGTTCGGTGAGCAAACGAAGACCCTTTGAAGTCATATTGCATGGTACCCATTCCACGGGTTTCAACTACTCAGGTTTAAGGTATTCTTCCTTCAGCTAAAACATGCATGTGGAACCTAGAGTATGATCAACCATGTGATCGGGAGACGTGTTCAAATATGTGTCAGTTTTCATACCCTGGTACACGGGTGCAACATTCCAGACGCTTCACTAACACTCTCCCGACTTGGAGAGTCAGTCCCTTTAACCTCCTGTTTGGCCCAGTTTGCAATTTCTGCGGAAGATGAACAGGAATAGCGAGAACCAATGAGAGACTAGCTGGAGGTCTCTGGACGGGCAAATTTAACTCTCATTTCCCACCAGGAAGAGGAATTAACCAAAGGCTCAGCGTGCCGTGCCGGAACCAGATTAGGGCCTGAAGCCATCCTGCGGTGTTGCGGCCAGCTCACAAGAAAGCGAGTTGAAGAAAGGAGCTCAGGGGCACTGTAATTCACAAACCTGCAGAGTTATAAATGACAACTATCGTCCAAAAATATACTGAAGTAAGGCTACCAAGAGGACTTGAAAGCGGGGCAGAATTGCAGGAAAACGATTTCAGGAGGTAGACTGGAATTGCATTGAAAGCATAGGAAAAGAGGCAGAACGTCCACAATGATGCACTTGGCCAAAAAGGGCGTATGCGTTTTTTCCTGAATATATTCAGGAAAAAACGCATACGCCCTTTTTGGCCAACCAAGCAAACTTGCAAAGGAAATCTGCACTACAATGAAGTCTCACATCCCCCCGGTCAAAAGGGCCATCTGAAAAAAGTGTAAAATCCAGAAAGGCAGGACAGGCCATGGAGAACTGGGAGCCTTGTTATGCTGATGGGCGGGATGTAAATTGCCAACAGACACTCGGGAGAAGTGTATGGTGTTTCCTGAAACATCTAGAAAACAAAGCAACAGAGCCAAGGGCACTTCCACTTATGGCCCTATAGCTTAGGGAAATTAAAATCAAAACGACACAGCCACCCCAAAGTTTGGGACGCCTCTGTTTACAAGAACCTCGTTTACCGTACAAGTTCAATATCACAGAAAGTGAAAAATGGATAAAGAACTTGTGGTACTTACGTACAATGCAGTATCACTCAGCAGTGAAATCTATGTCATCAGGCCCGTAGCAGCACAATGAGTGGATTCAGGTACGATGATTCTAACTGAAATAAGTCACACAGAAAAAGAAACATCATAAGATATCACTAATACACGGAATGTAAACTTGGCTACACAGGAACTGAATTCCAAAACAGAACAGGGACTCAAATTTAGAAAACCAACTTATGCTTGCTTAAGGGGAAAGGTGAGTTGGGGTGCTGCATAAAACCAGAGATTGAAATGAGCACAGATAAAGTTCCTTAAGCCAAATATGGAATAGACAAGAGCTACTCCTTGCTCAAAGAAATGGACTCAACACCCCATATTAAACGCCTAAGAATGTACCTGACTAGTAAGTATCTTAAAACCTATGGATTGCTATGTCTCCATAAGGGAATCAAGCATGTGTACAGGGGAATAAATGCAGCAGTGATAGGATTGGAGAGGTTCGGTGAGCAAACGAAGACCCTTTGAAGTCATATTGCATGGTACCCATTCCACGGGTTTCAACTACTCAGGTTTAAGGTATTCTTCCTTCAGCTAAAACATGCATGTGGAACCTAGAGTATGATCAACCATGTGATCGGGAGACGTGTTCAAATATGTGTCAGTTTTCATACCCTGGTACACGGGTGCAACATTCCAGACGCTTTACTAACACTCTCCCGACTTGGAGAGTCAGTCCCTTTAACCTCCTGTTTGGCCCAGTTTGCAATTTCTGCGGAAGATGAACAGGAATAGCGAGAACCAATGAGAGACTAGCTGGACGTCTCTGGACGGGCAAATTTAACTCTCATTTCCCACCAGGAAGAGGAATTAACCAAAGGCTCAGCGTGCCATGCCGGAACCAGATTAGGGCCTGAAACCATCCTGCGGTGTTGCGGCCAGCTCACAAGAAAGCGAGTTGAAGAAAGGAGCTCAGGGGCACTGTAATTCACAAACCTGCAGAGTTATAAATGACAACTATCGTCCAAAAATATACTGAAGTAAGGCTGCCAAGAGGACTTGAAAGCGGGGCAGAATTGCAGGAAACCGATTTCAGGAGGTAGACTGGAATTGCATTGAAAGCATAGGAAAAGAGGCAGAACGTCCACAATGATGCACTTGGCCAAAAAGGGCGTATGCGTTTTTTCCTGAATATATTCAGGAAAAAACGCATACGCCCTTTTTGGCCAACCAAGCAAACTTGCAAAGGAAATCTGCACTACAATGAAGTCTCACTTCCCCCCGGTCAAAAGGGCCATCTGAAAAAAGTGTAAAATCCAGAAAGGCAGGACAGGCCATGGAGAACTGGGAGCCTTGTTATGCTGATGGGCGGGATGTAAATTGCCAACAGACACTCCGGAGAAGTGTATGGTGTTTCCTGAAACATCTAAAAAACAAAGCAACAGAGCCTAGGGCACTTCCATTTATGGTCCTATAGCTTAGGGAAATTAAAATCAAAAAGATACAGCCACCCCAAAGTTTGGGACGCCTCTGTTTACAAGAACCTCGTTTACCGTACAAGTTCAATATCACAGAAAGTGAAAAATGGATAAAGAACTTGTGGTACTTACGTACAATGCAGTATCACTCAGCAGTGAAATCTATGTCATCAGGCCCATAGCAGCACAATGAGTGGATTCAGGTACGATGATTCTAACTGAAATAAGTCACACAGAAAAAGAAACATCATAAGCTATCAGTAATACACGGAATGTAAACTTGGCTACACAGGAACTGAATTACAGAACAGAACAGGGTCTCAAATTTAGAAAACCAACTTATGCTTGCTTAAGGGTAAAGGTGAGTTGGGGTGCTGCATAAAACCAGAGATTGAAATGAGCACAGATAAAGTTCCTTAAGCCAAATATGGAATAGACAAGAGCTACTCCTTGCTCAACGAAATGGACTCAACACCGCATATTAAACGTCTAAGAATGTACCTGACTCTTAAGTATCTTAAAACCTATGGATTGCTATGTCTCCGAAAGAGAATCAAGCATGTGTACAGGGACATAAACGCAGCAGTGATAGGATTGGAGAGGTTCGGTGAGCAAATGAAGACCCTTTGAAGTCATATTGCATGGTACCCATTACACGGGTCTCAACTCTCCAGGTTTAAGGTATTCTTCCTTCAGCTAAAACATGCATGTGGAACCCAGAGTATGATCAACCGTGTGAACGGGAGACGTGTTCAAATATGTCTCAGTTTTCCTCCCCTGGTACTCGGGTGCAACATTCCAGACGCTTTACTAACACTCTCCCCACTTGGAGAGTCAGCGCCTTTAACCTCCTGTTTGGCCCAGTTTGCAATTTCTGCGGAAGATGAACAGGAATAGCGAGAACCAATGAGAGACTAGCTGGAGGTGTCTGAACGGGCAAATTTAATTCTCATTTCCCACCAGGAAGAGGAAATAACCAAAGGCTCAGCGTGCCGTGCCGGAACCAGATTAGGGCCTGAAGCCATCCTGCGGTGTTGCGGCCAGGTCACAAGAAAGCGAGTTTAAGAAAGGAGCTCAGGGGCACTGTAATTCACAAACCTGCAGAGTTATAAATGACAACTATCGTCCAAAAATATACTGAAGTAAGGCTGCCAAGACGACTTGAAAGCGGGGCAGAATTGCAGGAAACCGATTTCAGGAGGTAGACTGGAATTGCATTGAAAGCATAGGAAAAGAGGCAGAACGTCCACAGTGATGCACTTGGCCAAAAAGGGCGTATGCGTTTTTTCCTGAATATATTCAGGAAAAAACGCATACGCCCTTTTTGGCCAACCAAGCAAGCTTGCAAAGGAAATCTGCACTACAATGAAGTCTCACTTCCCCCCGGTCAAAAGGGCCATCTGAAAAAAGTGTAAAATCCAGAAAGGCAGGACAGGCCATGGAGAACTGGGAGCCTTGTTATGCTGATGGGCGGGATGTCAATTGCCAACAGACACTCGGGAGAAGTGTATGGTGTTTCCTGAAACATCTAAAAAACAAAGCAACAGAGCCTAGGGCACTTCCACTTATGGTCCTATAGCTTAGGGAAATTAAAATCAAAAAGACACAGCCACCCCAATGTTTGGGACGCCTCTGTTTACAAGAACCTCGTTTACCGTACAAGTTCTCTATCACAGAAAGTGAAAAATGGATAAAGAACTTGTGGTACTTACGTACAATGCAGTATCACTCAGCAATGAAATCTATGTCATCAGGCCCGTAGCAGCATAATGAGTGGATTCAGGTACGATGATTCTAACTGAAATAAGTCACACAGAAAAAGAAACATCATAAGATATCACTAATACACGGAATGTAAACTTGGCTACACAGGAACTGAATTCCAAAACAGAACAGGGACTCAAATTTAGAAAACCAACTTATGCTTGCTTAAGGGGAAAGGTGAGTTGGGGTGCTGCATAAAACCAGAGATTGAAATGAGCACAGATAAAGTTCCTTAAGCCAAATATGGAATAGACAAGAGCTACTCCTTGCTCAACGAAATGGACTCAACACCCCATATTAAACGCCTAAGAATGTACCTGACTAGTAAGTATCTGAAAACATATGGATTGCTATGTCTACAAAAGAGAATTAAGCGTGTGTACAGGGGCATAAACGCAGCAGTGATAGGATTAGAGAGGTTCGGTGAGCAAATGAAAATCCTTTGAAGTCTTATTGCATGGTACCCATTCCACGCGTTTCAACTACTCAGGTTTAAGTTATTCTTCATTCAGCTAAAACATGCATGTGGAACCTAGAGTATGATCAACCATGTGATCGGGAGACGTGTTCAAATATGTCTCAGTTTTCGTACCCTGGTACTCGGGTGCAACATTCCAGACGCTTTACTAACACTCTCCCGACTTGGAGAGTCAGTCCCTTTAACCTCCTGTTTGGCCCAGTTTGCAATTTCTGCGAAACATGAACAGGAATAGCGAGAACCAATGAGAGACTAGCTGGAGGTGTCTGGACGGGCAAATTTAACTCTCATTTCCCACCAGGAAGAGGAATTAACCAAAGGCTCAGCATGCCGTGCCGGAACCAGATTAGGGCCTGAAGCCATCCTGCGGTGTTGCGGCCAGCTCACAAGAAAGCGAGTTGAAGAAAGGAGCTGAGGGGCACTGTAATTCACAAACCTGCAGAGTTATAAATGACAGCTATCGTCCAAAAATATACTGAAGTAAGGCTGCCAAGAGGACTTGAAAGCGGGGCAGAATTGCAAGAAACCGATTTCAGGAGGTAGACTGGAATTGCATTGAAAGCATAGGAAAAGAGGCAGAACGTCCACAATGATGCACTTGGCCAAAAAGGGCGTATGCGTTTTTTCCTGAATATATTCAGGAAAAAACGCATACGCCCTTTTTGGCCAACCAAGCAAGCTTGCAAAGGAAATCTGCACTACAATGAAGTCTCACTTCCCCCCGGTAAAAAGGGCCATCTGAAAAAAGTGTAAAATCCAGCAAGGCAGGACAGGCCATGGAGAACTGGGAGCCTTGTTATGCTGATGGGCGGGATGTAAATTGCCAACAGACACTCGGGAGAAGTGTATGGTGTTTCCTGAAACATCTAAAAAACAAAGCAACAGAGCCTAGGGCACTTCCACTTATGGTCCTATAGCTTAGGGAAATTAAAATCAAAAAGACACAGCCACCCCAAAGTTTGGGACGCCTCTGTTTACAAGAACCTCGTTTACCGTACAAGTTCAATATCACAGAAAGTGAAAAATGGATAAAGAACTTGTGGTACTTACGTACAATGCAGTATCACTCAGCAATGAAATCTATGTCATCAGGCCCGTAGCAGCATAATGAGTGGATTCAGGTACGATGATTCTAACTGAAATAAGTCACACAGAAAAAGAAACATCATAAGATATCACTAATACACGGAATGTAAACTTGGCTACACAGGAACTGAATTCCAAAACAGAACAGGGTCTCAAATTTAGAAAACCAACTTATGCTTGCTTAAGGGTAAAGGTGAGTTGGGGTGCTGCATAAAACCAGAGATTGAAATGAGCACAGATAAAGTTCCTTAAGCCAAATATGGAATAGACAAGAGCTACTCCTTGCTCAACGAAATGGACTCAACACCCCATATTAAACGCCTAAGAATGTACCTGACTAGTAAGTATCTGAAAACCTATGGATTGCTATGTCTCCAAAAGAGAATCAAGCGTGTGTACAGGGGCATAAACGCAGCAGTGATAGGATTGGAGAGGTTCGGTGAGCAAATGAAGACCCTTTGAAGTCATATTGCATGGTTCCCATTCCACGGGTTTCAACTACCCAGGTTTAAGGTATTCTTCCTTTAGCTAAAACATGCATGTGGAACCCAGAGTATGATCAACCGTGTGAACGGGAGACGTGTTCAAATATGTCTCAGTTTTCCTCCCCTGGTACTCGGGTGCAACATTCCAGACGCTTTACTAACACTCTCCCCACTTGGAGAGTCAGCGCCTTTAACCTCCTGTTTGGCCCAGTTTGCAATTTCTGCGGAAGATGAACAGGAATAGGGAGAACCAATGAGAGACTAGCTGGAGGTGTCTGGACGGGCAAATTTAACTCTCATTTCCCACCAGGAAGAGGAAATAACCAAAGGCTCAGCGTGCCGTGCCGGAACCAGATTAGGGCCTGAAGCCATCCTGCGGTGTTGCGGCCAGGTCACAAGAAAGCGAGTTTAAGAAAGGAGCTCAGGGGCACTGTAATTCACAAACCTGCAGAGTTATAAATGACAGCTATCGTCCAAAAATATACTGAAGTAAGGCTGCCAAGAGGACTTGAAAGCGGGGCAGAATTGCAGGAAACCGATTTCAGGAGGTAGACTGGAATTGCATTGAAAGCATAGGAAAAGAGGCAGAACGTCCACAATGATGCACTTGGCCAAAAAGAACGTATGCGTTTTTTCCTGAATATATTCAGGAAATAACGCATACGCCCTTTTTGGCCAACCAAGCAAGCTTGCAAAGGAAATCTGCACTACAATGAAGTCTCACTTCCCCCCGGTCAAACGGGCCATCTGAAAAAAGTGTAAAATCCAGAAAGGCAGGACAGGCCATGGAGAACTGGGAGCCTTGTTATGCTGATGGGCGGGATGTAAATTGCCAACAGACACTCGGGAGAAGTGTATGGTGTTTCCTGAAACATCTAAGAAACAAAGTAACAGAGCCTAGGGCACTTCCATTTATGGTCCTATAGCTTAGGGAAATTAAAATCAAAAAGATACAGCCACCCCAAAGTTTGGGACGCCTCTGTTTACAAGAACCTCGTTTACCGTACAAGTTCAATATCACAGAAAGTGAAAAATGGATAAAGAACTTGTGGTACTTACGTACAATGCAGTATCACTCAGCAGTGAAATCTATGTCATCAGGCCCGTAGCAGCACAATGAGTGGATTCAGGTACGATGATTCTAACTGAAATAAGTCACACAGAAAAAGAAACATCATAAGATATCAGTAATACACGGAATGTAAACTTGGCTACACAGGAACTGAATTACAGAACAGAACAGGGTCTCAAATTTAGAAAACCAACTTATGCTTGCTTAAGGGTAAAGGTGAGTTGGGGTGCTGCATAAAACCAGAGATTGAAATGAGCACAGATAAAGTTCCTTAACCCAAATATGGAATAGACAAGAGCTACTCCTTGCTCAACGAAATGGACTCAACACCGCATATTAAACGTCTAAGAATGTACCTGACTCTTAAGTATCTTAAAACCTATGGATTGCTATGTCTCCGAAAGAGAATCAAGCATGTGTACAGGGACATAAACGCAGCAGTGATAGGATTGGAGAGGTTCGGTGAGCAAATGAAGACCCTTTGAAGTCATATTGCATGGTACCCATTACACGGGTCTCAACTCTCCAGGTTTAAGGTATTCTTCCTTCAGCTAAAACATGCATGTGGAACCCAGAGTATGATCAACCGTGTGAACGGGAGACGTGTTCAAATATGTCTCAGTTTTCCTCCCCTGGTACTCGGGTGCAACATTCCAGACGCTTTACTAACACTCTCCCCACTTGGAGAGTCAGCGCCTTTAACCTCCTGTTTGGCCCAGTTTGCAATTTCTGCGGAAGATGAACAGGAATAGCGAGAACCAATGAGAGACTAGCTGGAGGTGTCTGGACGGGCAAATTGAACTCTCATTTCCCACCAGGAAGAGGAAATAACCAAAGGCTCAGCGTGCCGTGCCGGAACCAGATTAGGGCCTGAAGCCATCCTGCGGTGTTGCGGCCAGGTCACAAGAAAGCGAGTTTAAGAAAGGAGCTCAGGGGCACTGTAATTCACAAACCTGCAGAGTTATAAATGACAGCTATCGTCCAAAAGTATACTGAAGTAAGGCTGCCAAGAGGACTTGAAAGCGGGGCAGAATTGCAGGAAACCGATTTCAGGAGGTAGACTGGAATTGCATTGAAAGCATAGGAAAAGAGGCAGAACTTCCACAATGATGCACTTGGCCAAAAAGGGCGTATGCGTTTTTTCCTGAATATATTCAGGAAAAAACGCATACGCCCTTTTTGGCCAACCAAGCAAACTTGCAAAGGAAATCTGCACTACAATGAAGTCTCACTTCCTCCCGGTCAAAAGGGCCATCTGAAAAAAGTGTAAAATCCAGAAAGGCAGGACAGGCCATGGAGAACTGGGAGCCTTGTTATGCTGATGGGCGGGATGTAAATTGCCAACAGACACTCGGGAGAAGTGTATGGTGTTTCCTGAAACATCTAAAAAACAAAGCAACAGAGCCTAGGGCACTTTCACTTATGGTCCTATAGCTTAGGGAAATTAAAATCAAAAAGACACAGCCACCCCAATGTTTGGGACGCCTCTGTTTACAAGAACCTCGTTTACCGTACAAGTTCTCTATCACAGAAAGTGAAAAATGGATAAAGAACTTGTGGTACTTACGTACAATGCAGTATCACTCAGCAATGAAATCTATGTCATCAGGCCCGTAGCAGCATAATGAGTGGATTCAGGTACGATGATTCTAACTGAAATAAGTCACACAGAAAAAGAAACATCATAAGATATCACTAATACACGGAATGTAAACTTGGCTACACAGGAACTGAATTCCAAAACAGAACAGGGACTCAAATTTAGAAAACCAACTTATGCTTGCTTAAGGGGAAAGGTGAGTTGGGGTGCTGCATAAAACCAGAGATTGAAATGAGCACAGATAAAGTTCCTTAAGCCAAATATGGAATAGACAAGAGCTACTCCTTGCTCAAAGAAATGGACTCAACACCCCACATTAAACGCCTAAGAATGTACCTGACTAGTAAGTATCTTAAAACCTATGGATTGCTATGTCTCCATAAGAGAATCAAGCATGTGTACAGGGGAATAAACGCAGCAGTGATAGGATTGGAGAGGTTCGGTGAGCAAACGAAGACCCTTTGAAGTCATATTGCATGGTACCCATTCCACGGGTTTCAACTACTCAGGTTTAAGGTATTCTTCCTTCAGCTAAAACATGCATGTGGAACCTAGAGTATGATCAACCATGTGATCGGGAGACGTGTTCAAATATGTGTCAGTTTTCATACCCTGGTACACGGGTGCAACATTCCAGACGCTTTACTAACACTCTCCCGACTTGGAGAGTCAGTTCCTTTAACCTCCTGTTTGGCCCAGTTTGCAATTTCTGCGGAAGATGAACAGGAATAGCGAGAACCAATGAGAGACTAGCTGGAGGTCTCTGGACGGGCAAATTTAACTCTCATTTCCCACCAGGAAGAGGAATTAACCAAAGGCTCAGCGTACCATGCCGGAACCAGATTAGGGCCTGAAACCATCCTGCGGTGTTGCGGCCAGCTCACAAGAAAGCGAGTTGAAGAAAGGAGCTCAGGGGCACTGTAATTCACAAACCTGCAGAGTTATAAATGACAACTATCGTCCAAAAATATACTGAAGTAAGGCTGCCAAGAGGACTTGAAAGCGGGGCAGAATTGCAGGAAACCGATTTCAGGAGGTAGACTGGAATTACATTGAAAGCATAGGAAAAGAGGCAGAACGTCCACAATGATGCACTTGGCCAAAAAGGGTGTATGTGTTTTCTCCTGAATATATTCAGGAAAAAACGCATACGCCCTTTTTGGCCAACCAAGCAAACTTGCAAAGGAAATCTGCACTACAATGAAGTCTCACATCCCCCCGGTCAAAAGGGCCATCTGAAAAAAGTGTAAAATCCAGAAAGGCAGGACAGGCCATGGAGAACTGGGAGCCTTGTTATGCTGATGGGCGGGATGTAAATTGCCAACAGACACTCGGGAGAAGTGTATGGTGTTTCCTGAAACATCTAAAAAACAAAGCAACAGAGCCAAGGGCACTTCCACTTATGGCCCTATAGCTTAGGGAAATTAAAATCAAAACGACACAGCCACCCCAAAGTTTGGGACGCCTCTGTTTAAAAGAACCTCGTTTACCGTACAAGTTCAATATCACAGAAAGTGAAAAATGGATAAAGAACTTGTGGTACTTACGTACAATGCAGTATCACTCAGCAGTGAAATCTATGTCATCAGGCCCGTAGCAGCACAATGAGTGGATTCAGGTACGATGATTCTAACTGAAATAAGTCACACAGAAAAAGAAACATCATAAGATATCAGTAATACACGGAATGTAAACTTGGCTACACAGGAACTGAATTACAGAACAGAACAGGGACTCAAATTTATAAAAACAACTTATGCTTGCTTAAGGGTAAAGGTGAGTTGGGATGCTGCATAAAAGCAGAGATTGAAATGAGCACAGATAAAGTTCCTTAAGCCAAATATGGAATAGACAAGAGCTACTCCTTGCTCAACGAAATGGACTCAACACCGCATATTAAACGCCTAAGAATGTACCTGACTCTTAAGTATCTTAAAACCTATGGATTGCTATGTCTCCGAAAGAGAATCAAGCATGTGTACAGGGACATAAACGCAGCAGTGATAGGATTGGAGAGGTTCGGTGAGCAAATGAAGACCCTTTGAAGTCATATTGCATGGTACCCATTCCACGGGTCTCAACTCTCCAGGTTTAAGGTATTCTTCCTTCAGCTAAAACATGCATGTGGAACCCAGAGTATGATCAACCGTGTGAACGGGAGACGTGTTCAAATATGTCTCAGTTTTCCTCCCCTGGTACTCGGGTGCAACATTCCAGACGCTTTACTAACACTCTCCCGACTTGGAGAGACAGTCCCTTTAAACTCCTGTTTGGCCCAGTTTGCAATTTCTGCGGAAGATGAACAGGAATAGCGAGAACCAATGAGAGACTAGCTGGAGGTGTCTGGACGGGCAAATTTAACTCTCATTTCCCACCAGGAAGAGGAAATAACAAAAGGCTCAGCGTGCCGTGCTGGAACCAGATTAGGGCCTGAAGCCATCCTGCGGTGTTGCGGCCAGCTCACAAGAAAACGAGTTGAAGAAAGGAGCTCAGGGGCACTGTAATTCACAAACCTGCAGAGTTATAAATGACAACTATCGTCCAAAAATATACTGAAGTAAGGCTGCCAAGAGGACTTGAAAGCGGGGCAGAATTGCAGGAAACCGATTTCAGGAGGTAGACTGGAATTGCATTGAAAGCATAGGAAAAGAGGCAGAACGTCCACAATGATGCACTTGGCCAAAAAGTGCGTATGCGTTTTTTCCTGAATATATTCAGGAAAAAACGCATACGCCCTTTTTGGCCAACCAAGCAAGCTTGCAAAGGAAATCTGCACTACAATGAAGTCTCACTTCCCCCCGGTCAAAAGGGCCATCTGAAAAAAGTGTAAAATCCAGAAAGGCAGGACAGGCCATGGAGAACTGGGAGCCTTGTTATGCTGATGGGCGGGATGTAAATTGCCAACAGACACTCGGGAGAAGTGTATGGTGTTTCCTGAAACATCTAAGAAACAAAGTAACAGAGCCTAGGGCACTTCCATTTATGGTCCTATAGCTTAGGGAAATTAAAATCAAAAAGATACAGCCACCCCAAAGTTTGGGACGCCTCTGTTTACAAGAACCTCGTTTACCGTACAAGTTCAATATCACAGAAAGTGAAAAATGGATAAAGAACTTGTGGTACTTACGTACAATGCAGTATCACTCAGCAGTGAAATCTATGTCATCAGGCCCGTAGCAGCACAATGAGTGGATTCAGGTACGATGATTCTAACTGAAATAAGTCACACAGAAAAAGAAACATCATAAGATATCAGTAATACACGGAATGTAAACTTGGCTACACAGGAACTGAATTACAGAACAGAACAGGGTCTCAAATTTAGAAAACCAACTTATGCTTGCTTAAGGGTAAAGGTGAGTTGGGGTGCTGCATAAAACCAGAGATTGAAATGAGCACAGATAAAGTTCCTTAAGCCAAATATGGAATAGACAAGAGCTACTCCTTGCTCAACGAAATGGACTCAACACCGCATATTAAACGCCTAAGAATGTACCTGACTCTTAAGTATCTTAAAACCTATGGATTGCTATGTCTCCGAAAGAGAATCAGGCATGTGTACAGGGACATAAACGCAGCAGTGATAGGATTGGAGAGGTTCGGTGAGCAAATGAAGACCCTTTGAAGTCATATTGCATGGTACCCATTACACGGGTCTCAACTCTCCAGGTTTAAGGTATTCTTCCTTCAGCTAAAACATGCATGTGGAACCCAGAGTATGATCAACCGTGTGAACGGGAGACGTGTTCAAATATGTCTCAGTTTTCCTCCCCTGGTACTCGGGTGCAACATTCCAGACGCTTTACTAACACTCTCCCCACTTGGAGAGTCAGCGCCTTTAACCTCCTGTTTGGCCCAGTTTGCAATTTCTGCGGAAGATGAACAGGAATAGCGAGAACCAATGAGAGACTAGCTGGAGGTGTCTGGACGGGCAAATTTAACTCTCATTTCCCACCAGGAAGAGGAAATAACCAAAGGCTCAGCGTGCCGTGCCGGAACCAGATTAGGGCCTGAAGCCATCCTGCGGTGTTGCGGCCAGGTCACAAGAAAGCGAGTTTAAGAAAGGAGCTCAGGGGCACTGTAATTCACAAACCTGCAGAGTTATAAATGACAGCTATCGTCCAAAAGTATACTGAAGTAAGGCTGCCTAGAGGACTTGAAAGCGGGGCAGAATTGCAGGAAACCGATTTCAGGAGGTAGACTGGAATTGCATTGAAAGCATAGGAAAAGAGGCAGAACGTCCACAATGATGCACTTGGCCAAAAAGGGCGTATGCGTTTTTTCCTGAATATATTCAGGAAAAAACGCATACGCCCTTTTTGGCCAACCAAGCAAACTTGCAAAGGAAATCTGCACTACAATGAAGTCTCACTTCCCCCCGGTCAAAAGGGCCATCTGAAAAAAGTGTAAAATCCAGAAAGGCAGGACAGGCCATGGAGAACTGGGAGCCTTGTTATGCTGATGGGCGGGATGTAAATTGCCAACAGACACTCGGGAGAAGTGTATGGTGTTTCCTGAAACATCTAAAAAACAAAGCAACAGAGCCAAGGGCACTTTCACTTATGGTCCTATAGCTTAGGGAAATTAAAATCAAAAAGACACAGCCACCCCAATGTTTGGGACGCCTCTGTTTACAAGAACCTCGTTTACCGTACAAGTTCTCTATCACAGAAAGTGAAAAATGGATAAAGAACTTGTGGTACTTACGTACAATGCAGTATCACTCAGCAATGAAATCTATGTCATCAGGCCCGTAGCAGCATAATGAGTGGATTCAGGTACGATGATTCTAACTGAAATAAGTCACACAGAAAAAGAAACATCATAAGATATCACTAATACACGGAATGTAAACTTGGCTACACAGGAACTGAATTCCAAAACAGAACAGGGACTCAAATTTAGAAAACCAACTTATGCTTGCTTAAGGGGAAAGGTGAGTTGGGGTGCTGCATAAAACCAGAGATTGAAATGAGCACAGATAAAGTTCCTTAAGCCAAATATGGAATAGACAAGAGCTACTCCTTGCTCAAAGAAATGGACTCAACACCCCATATTAAACGCCTAAGAATGTACCTGACTAGTAAGTATCTTAAAACCTATGGATTGCTATGTCTCCATAAGAGAATCAAGCATGTGTACAGGGGAATAAACGCAGCAGTGATAGGATTGGAGAGGTTCGGTGAGCAAACGAAGACCCTTTGAAGTCATATTGCATGGTACCCATTCCACGGGTTTCAACTACTCAGGTTTAAGGTATTCTTCCTTCAGCTAAAACATGCATGTGGAACCTAGAGTATGATCAACCATGTGATCGGGAGACGTGTTCAAATATGTGTCAGTTTTCATACCCTGGTACACGGGTGCAACATTCCAGACGCTTTACTAACACTCTCCCGACTTGGAGAGTCAGTTCCTTTAACCTCCTGTTTGGCCCAGTTTGCAATTTCTGCGGAAGATGAACAGGAATAGCGAGAACCAATGAGAGACTAGCTGGAGGTCTCTGGACGGGCAAATTTAACTCTCATTTCCCACCAGGAAGAGGAATTAACCAAAGGCTCAGCGTACCATGCCGGAACCAGATTAGGGCCTGAAACCATCCTGCGGTGTTGCGGCCAGCTCACAAGAAAGCGAGTTGAAGAAAGGAGCTCAGGGGCACTGTAATTCACAAACCTGCAGAGTTATAAATGACAACTATCGTCCAAAAATATACTGAAGTAAGGCTGCCAAGAGGACTTGAAAGCGGGGCAGAATTGCAGGAAACCGATTTCAGGAGGTAGACTGGAATTGCATTGAAAGCATAGGAAAAGAGGCAGAACGTCCACAATGATGCACTTGGCCAAAAAGGGTGTATGTGTTTTCTCCTGAATATATTCAGGAAAAAACGCATACGCCCTTTTTGGCCAACCAAGCAAACTTGCAAAGGAAATCTGCACTACAATGAAGTCTCACATCCCCCCGGTCAAAAGGGCCATCTGAAAAAAGTGTAAAATCCAGAAAGGCAGGACAGGCCATGGAGAACTGGGAGCCTTGTTATGCTGATGGGCGGGATGTAAATTGCCAACAGACACTCGGGAGAAGTGTATGGTGTTTCCTGAAACATCTAAAAAACAAAGCAACAGAGCCAAGGGCACTTCCACTTATGGCCCTATAGCTTAGGGAAATTAAAATCAAAACGACACAGCCACCCCAAAGTTTGGGACGCCTCTGTTTAAAAGAACCTCGTTTACCGTACAAGTTCAATATCACAGAAAGTGAAAAATGGATAAAGAACTTGTGGTACTTACGTACAATGCAGTATCACTCAGCAGTGAAATCTATGTCATCAGGCCCGTAGCAGCACAATGAGTGGATTCAGGTACGATGATTCTAACTGAAATAAGTCACACAGAAAAAGAAACATCATAAGATATCAGTAATACACGGAATGTAAACTTGGCTACACAGGAACTGAATTACAGAACAGAACAGGGACTCAAATTTAGAAAAACAACTTATGCTTGCTTAAGGGTAAAGGTGAGTTGGGATGCTGCATAAAAGCAGAGATTGAAATGAGCACAGATAAAGTTCCTTAAGCCAAATATGGAATAGACAAGAGCTACTCCTTGCTCAACGAAATGGACTCAACACCGCATATTAAACGCCTAAGAATGTACCTGACTCTTAAGTATCTTAAAACCTATGGATTGCTATGTCTCCGAAAGAGAATCAAGCATGTGTACAGGGACATAAACGCAGCAGTGATAGGATTGGAGAGGTTCGGTGAGCAAATGAAGACCCTTTGAAGTCATATTGCATGGTACCCATTCCACGGGTCTCAACTCTCCAGGTTTAAGGTATTCTTCCTTCAGCTAAAACATGCATGTGGAACCCAGAGTATGATCAACCGTGTGAACGGGAGACGTGTTCAAATATGTCTCAGTTTTCCTCCCCTGGTACTCGGGTGCAACATTCCAGACGCTTTACTAACACTCTCCCGACTTGGAGAGACAGTCCCTTTAAACTCCTGTTTGGCCCAGTTTGCAATTTCTGCGGAAGATGAACAGGAATAGCGAGAACCAATGAGAGACTAGCTGGAGGTGTCTGGACGGGCAAATTTAACTCTCATTTCCCACCAGGAAGAGGAAATAACAAAAGGCTCAGCGTGCCGTGCCGGAACCAGATTAGGGCCTGAAGCCATCCTGCGGTGTTGCGGCCAGCTCACAAGAAAACGAGTTGAAGAAAGGAGCTCAGGGGCACTGTAATTCACAAACCTGCAGAGTTATAAATGACAACTATCGTCCAAAAATATACTGAAGTAAGGCTGCCAAGAGGACTTGAAAGCGGGGCAGAATTGCAGGAAACCGATTTCAGGAGGTAGACTGGAATTGCATTGAAAGCATAGGAAAAGAGGCAGAACGTCCACAATGATGCACTTGGCCAAAAAGTGCGTATGCGTTTTTTCCTGAATATATTCAGGAAAAAACGCATACGCCCTTTTTGGCCAACCAAGCAAGCTTGCAAAGGAAATCTGCACTACAATGAAGTCTCACTTCCCCCCGGTCAAAAGGGCCATCTGAAAAAAGTGTAAAATCCAGAAAGGCAGGACAGGCCATGGAGAACTGGGAGCCTTGTTATGCTGATGGGCGGGATGTAAATTGCCAACAGACACTCGGGAGAAGTGTATGGTGTTTCCTGAAACATCTAAGAAACAAAGTAACAGAGCCTAGGGCACTTCCATTTATGGTCCTATAGCTTAGGGAAATTAAAATCAAAAAGATACAGCCACCCCAAAGTTTGGGACGCCTCTGTTTACAAGAACCTCGTTTACCGTACAAGTTCAATATCACAGAAAGTGAAAAATGGATAAAGAACTTGTGGTACTTACGTACAATGCAGTATCACTCAGCAGTGAAATCTATGTCATCAGGCCCGTAGCAGCACAATGAGTGGATTCAGGTACGATGATTCTAACTGAAATAAGTCACACAGAAAAAGAAACATCATAAGATATCAGTAATACACGGAATGTAAACTTGGCTACACAGGAACTGAATTACAGAACAGAACAGGGTCTCAAATTTAGAAAACCAACTTATGCTTGCTTAAGGGTAAAGGTGAGTTGGGGTGCTGCATAAAACCAGAGATTGAAATGAGCACAGATAAAGTTCCTTAAGCCAAATATGGAATAGACAAGAGCTACTCCTTGCTCAACGAAATGGACTCAACACCGCATATTAAACGTCTAAGAATGTACCTGACTGTTAAGTATCTTAAAACCTATGGATTGCTATGTCTCCGAAAGAGAATCAAGCATGTGTACAGGGACATAAACGCAGCAGTGATAGGATTGGAGAGGTTCGGTGAGCAAATGAAGACCCTTTGAAGTCATATTGCATGGTACCCATTACACGGGTCTCAACTCTCCAGGTTTAAGGTATTCTTCCTTCAGCTAAAACATGCATGTGGAACCCAGAGTATGATCAACCGTGTGAACGGGAGACGTGTTCAAATATGTCTCAGTTTTCCTCCCCTGGTACTCGGGTGCAACATTCCAGACGCTTTACTAACACTCTCCCGACTTGGAGAGACAGTCCCTTTAAACTCCTGTTTGGCCCAGTTTGCAATTTCTGCGGAAGATGAACAGGAATAGCGAGAACCAATGAGAGACTAGCTGGAGGTGTCTGGACGGGCAAATTTAACTCTCATTTCCCACCAGGAAGAGGAAATAACCAAAGGCTCAGCGTGCCGTGCCGGAACCAGATTAGGGCCTGAAGCCATCCTGCGGTGTTGCGGCCAGGTCACAAGAAAGCGAGTTTAAGAAAGGAGCTCAGGGGCACTGTAATTCACAAACCTGCAGAGTTATAAATGACAGCTATCGTCCAAAAGTATACTGAAGTAAGGCTGCCAAGAGGACTTGAAAGCGGGGCAGAATTGCAGGAAACCGATTTCAGGAGGTAGACTGGAATTGCATTGAAAGCATAGGAAAAGAGGCAGAACGTCCACAATGATGCACTTGGCCAAAAAGGGCGTATGCGTTTTTTCCTGAATATATTCAGGAAAAAACGCATACGCCCTTTTTGGCCAACCAAGCAAACTTGCAAAGGAAATCTGCACTACAATGAAGTCTCACTTCCCCCCGGTCAAAAGGGCCATCTGAAAAAAGTGTAAAATCCAGAAAGGCAGGACAGGCCATGGAGAACTGGGAGCCTTGTTATGCTGATGGGCGGGATGTAAATTACCAACAGACACTCGGGAGAAGTGTATGGTGTTTCCTGAAACATCTAAAAAACAAAGCAACAGAGCCAAGGGCACTTTCACTTATGGTCCTATAGCTTAGGGAAATTAAAATCAAAAAGACACAGCCACCCCAATGTTTGGGACGCCTCTGTTTACAAGAACCTCGTTTACCGTACAAGTTCTCTATCACAGAAAGTGAAAAATGGATAAAGAACTTGTGGTACTTACGTACAATGCAGTATCACTCAGCAATGAAATCTATGTCATCAGGCCCGTAGCAGCATAATGAGTGGATTCAGGTACGATGATTCTAACTGAAATAAGTCACACAGAAAAAGAAACATCATAAGATATCACTAATACACGGAATGTAAACTTGGCTACACAGGAACTGAATTCCAAAACAGAACAGGGACTCAAATTTAGAAAACCAACTTATGCTTGCTTAAGGGGAAAGGTGAGTTGGGGTGCTGCATAAAACCAGAGATTGAAATGAGCACAGATAAAGTTCCTTAAGCCAAATATGGAATAGACAAGAGCTACTCCTTGCTCAAAGAAATGGACTCAACACCCCATATTAAACGCCTAAGAATGTACCTGACTAGTAAGTATCTTAAAACCTATGGATTGCTATGTCTCCGAAAGGGAATCAAGCATGTGTACAGGGACATAAACGCAGCAGTGATAGGATTGGAGAGGTTCGGTGAGCAAATGAAGACCCTTTGAAGTCATATTGCATGGTTCCCATTCCACGGGTTTCAACTACCCAGGTTTAAGGTATTCTTCCTTTAGCTAAAACATGCATGTGGAACCCAGAGTATGATCAACCGTGTGAACGGGAGACGTGTTCAAATATGTCTCAGTTTTCCTCCCCTGGTACTCGGGTGCAACATTCCAGACGCTTTACTAACACTCTCCCCACTTGGAGAGTCAGCGCCTTTAACCACCTGTTTGGCCCAGTTTGCAATTTCTGCGGAAGATGAACAGGAATAGGGAGAACCAATGAGAGACTAGCTGGAGGTGTCTGGACGGGCAAATTTAACTCTCATTTCCCACCAGGAAGAGGAATAAACCAAAGGCTCAGCGTGCCGTGCCGGAACCAGATTAGGGCCTGAAGCCATCCTGCGGTGTTGCGGCCAGCTCACAAGAAAGCGAGTTGAAGAAAGGAGCTCAGGGGCACTGTAATTCACAAACCTGCAGAGTTATAAATGACAGCTATCGTCCAAAAATATACTGAAGTAAGGCTGCCAAGAGGACTTGAAAGCGGGGCAGAATTGCAGGAAACCGATTTCAGGAGGTAGACTGGAATTGCATTGAAAGCATAGGAAAAGAGGCAGAACGTCCACAATGATGCACTTGGCCAAAAAGTGCGTATGCGTTTTTTCCTGAATATATTCAGGAAAAAACGCATACGCCCTTTTTGGCCAACCAAGCAAGCTTGCAAAGGAAATCTGCACTACAATGAAGTCTCACTTCCCCCCGGTCAAAAGGGCCATCTGCAAAAAGTGTAAAATCCAGAAAGGCAGGACAGGCCATGGAGAACTGGGAGCATTGTTATGCTGATGGGCGGGATGTCAATTGCCAACAGACACTCGGGAGAAGTGTATGGTGTTTCCTGAAACATCTAAAAAACAAAACAACAGAGCCTAGGGCACTTCCACTTATGGTCCTATAGCTTAGGGAAATTAAAATCAAAAAGACACAGCCACCCCGAAGTTTGGAACGGCTCTGTTTACAAGAACCTCGTTTACAGTACAAGTTCAACATCGCAGAAAGTGAAAAATGGATAAAGAAGTTGCGGTATTTACTTACAAAGCAATATCACTCAGCAATGAAATCTATGTCATCAGGCCCTTAGCAGCACAATGAGTGGATTCAGGTATGATGATTCTAACTGAAATAAGTCACACAGAAAAAGAAACATCATAAGATATCAGTAATACACGGAATGTAAACTTGGCTACACAGGAACTGAATTCCAAAACAGAACAGGGTCTCAAATTTAGAAAACCAACTTATGCTTGCTTAAGGTTAAAGGTGAGTTGGGGTGCTGCATAAAACCAGAGATTGAAATGAGCACAGATAAAGTTCCTTAAGCCAAATATGGAATAGACAAGAGCTACTCCTTGCTCAACGAAATGGACTCAACACCCCATATTAAACGCCTAAGAATGTACCTGAGTAGTAAGTATCTGAAAACCTATGGATTGCTATGTCTACAAAAGAGAATTAAGTGTGTGTACAGGGGCATAAACGCAGCAGTGATAGGATTAGAGAGGTTCGGTGAGCAAATGAAAATCCTTTGAAGTCTTATTGCATGGTACCCATTCCACGGGTTTCAACTACTCAGGTTTAAGTTATTCTTCATTCAGCTAAAACATGCATGTGGAACCTAGAGTATGATCAACCATGTGATCGGGAGACGTGTTCAAATATGTCTCAGTTTTCGTACCCTGGTACTCGGGTGCAACATTCCAGATGCTTTACTAACACTCTCCCGACTTGGAGAGTCAGTCCCTTTAACCTCCTGTTTGGCCCAGTTTGCAATTTCTGCGGAACATGAACAGGAATAGCGAGAACCAATGAGAGACTAACTGGAGGTGTCTGGACGGGCAAATTTAACTCTCATTTCCCACCAGGAAGAGGAATTAACCAAAGGCTCAGCATGCCGTGCCGGAATCAGATTAGGGCCTGAAGCCATCCTGCGGTGTTGCGGCCAGCTCACAAGAAAGCGAGTTGAAGAAAGGAGCTCAGGGGCACTGTAATTCACAAACCTGCAGAGTTATAAATGACAGCTATCGTCCAAAAATATACTGAAGTAAGGCTGCCAAGAGGACTTGAAAGTGGGGCAGAATTGCAAGAAACTGATTTCAGGAGGTAGACTGGAATTGCATTGAAAGCATAGGAAAAGAGGCAGAACGTCCACAATGATGCACTTGGCCAAAAAGGGCGTATGCGTTTTTTCCTGAATATATTCAGGAAAAAACGCATACGCCCTTTTTGGCCCACCAAGCAAGCTTGCAAAGGAAATCTGCACTACAATGAAGTCTCACTTCCCCCCGGTCAAAAGGGCCATCTGAAAAAAGTGTAAAATCCAGAAAGGCAGGACAGGCCATGGAGAACTGGGAGCCTTGTTATGCTGATGGGCGGGATGTAAATTGCCAACAGACACTCGGGAGAAGTGTATGGTGTTTCCTGAAACATCTAAAAAACAAAGCAACAGAGCCTAGGGCACTTCCACTTATGGTCCTATAGCTTAGGGAAATTAAAATCAAAAAGACACAGCCACCCCAAAGTTTGGGACGCCTCTGTTTACAAGAACCTCGTTTCCCGTACAAGTTCAATATCACAGAAAGTGAAAAATGGATAAAGAACTTGTGGTACTTACGTACAATGCAGTATCACTCAGCAATGAAATCTATGTCATCAGGCCCGTAGCAGCATAATGAGTGGATTCAGGTACGATGATTCTAACTGAAATAAGTCACACAGAAAAAGAAACATCATAAGATATCACTAATACACGGAATGTAAACTTGGCTACACAGGAACTGAATTCCAAAACAGAACAGGGTCTCAAATTTAGAAAACCAACTTATGCTTGCTTAAGGGTAAAGGTGAGTTGGGGTGCTGCATAAAACCAGAGATTGAAATGAGCACAGATAAAGTTCCTTAAGCCAAATATGGAATAGACAAGAGCTACTCCTTGCTCAACAAAATGGACTCAACACCCCATATTAAACGCCTAAGAATGTACCTGACTAGTAAGTATCTGAAAACCTATGGATTGCTATGTCTCCAAAAGAGAATCAAGCGTGTGTACAGGGGCATAAACGCAGCAGTGATAGGATTGGAGAGGTTCGGTGAGCAAATGAAGACCCTTTGAAGTCATATTGCATGGTTCCCATTCCACGGGTTTCAACTACCCAGGTTTAAGGTATTCTTCCTTTAGCTAAAACATGCATGTGGAACCCAGAGTATGATCAACCGTGTGAACGGGAGACGTGTTCAAATATGTCTCAGTTTTCCTCCCCTGGTACTCGGGTGCAACATTCCAGACGCTTTACTAACACTCTCCCCACTTGGAGAGTCAGCGCCTTTAACCACCTGTTTGGCCCAGTTTGCAATTTCTGCGGAAGATGAACAGGAATAGGGAGAACCAATGAGAGACTAGCTGGAGGTGTCTGGACGGGCAAATTTAACTCTCATTTCCCACCAGGAAGAGGAATAAACCAAAGGCTCAGCGTGCCGTGCCGGAACCAGATTAGGGCCTGAAGCCATCCTGCGGTGTTGCGGCCAGCTCACAAGAAAGCGAGTTGAAGAAAGGAGCTCAGGGGCACTGTAATTCACAAACCTGCAGAGTTATAAATGACAGCTATCGTCCAAAAATATACTGAAGTAAGGCTGCCAAGAGGACTTGAAAGCGGGGCAGAATTGCAGGAAACCGATTTCAGGAGGTAGACTGGAATTGCATTGAAAGCATAGGAAAAGAGGCAGAACGTCCACAATGATGCACTTGGCCAAAAAGGGCGTATGCGTTTTTTCCTGAATATATTCAGGAAAAAACGCATACGCCCTTTTTGGCCAAACAAGCAAGCTTGCAAAGGAAATCTGCACTACAATGAAGTCTCACTTCCCCCCGGTCAAAAGGGCCATCTGCAAAAAGTGTAAAATCCAGAAAGGCAGGACAGGCCATGGAGAACTGGGAGCCTTGTTATGCTGATGGGCGGGATGTCAATTGCCAACAGACACTCGGGAGAAGTGTATGGTGTTTCCTGAAACATCTAAAAAACAAAGCAACAGAGCCTAGGGCACTTCCACTTATGGTCCTATAGCTTAGGGAAATTAAAATCAAAAAGACACAGCCACCCCGAAGTTTGGAACGGCTCTGTTTACAAGAACCTCGTTTACAGTACAAATTCAACATCGCAGAAAGTGAAAAATGGATAAAGAAGTTGCGGTATTTATTTACAAAGCAACATCACTCAGCAATGAAATCTATGTCATCAGGCCCTTAGCAGCACAATGAGTGGATTCAGGTATGATGATTCTAACTGAAATAAGTCACACAGAAAAAGAAACATCATAAGATATCAGTAATACACGGAATGTAAACTTGGCTACACAGGAACTGAATTCCAAAACAGAACAGGGTCTCAAATTTAGAAAACCAACTTATGCTTGCTTAAGGGTAAAGGTGAGTTGGGGTGCTGCATAAAACCAGAGATTGAAATGAGCACAGATAAAGTTCCTTAAGCCAAATATGGAATAGACAAGAGCTACTCCTTGCTCAACGAAATGGACTCAACACCCCATATTAAACGCCTAAGAATGTACCTGACTAGTAAGTACCTTAAAACCTATGGATTGCTATGTCTCGGAAAGAGAATCAAGCGTGTGTACAGGGGCATAAACGCAGCAGTGATAGGATTGGAGAGGTTCGGTGAGCAAATGAAGACCCTTTGAAGTCATATTGCATGGTACCCATTCCACGGGTTTTAACTACCCAGGTTTAAGGTATTCTTCCTTCAGCTAAAACATGCATGTGGAACCCAGAGTATGATCAACCGTGTGAACGGGAGACGTGTTCAAATATGTCTCAGTTTTCCTCCCCTGATACTCGGGTGCAACATTCCAGACGCTTTACTGACACTCTCCCCACTTGGAGAGTCAGCGCCTTTAACCACCTGTTTGGCCCAGTTTGCAATTTCTGCGGAAGATGAACAGGAATAGCGAGAACCAATGAGAGACTAGCTGGAGGTCTCTGGACGGGCAAATTTAACTCTCATTTCCCACCAGGAAGAGGAATTAACCAAAGGCTCAGCGTGCCGTGCCGGAACCAGATTAGGGCCTGAAGCCATCCTGCGGTGTTGCGGCCAGCTCACAAGAAAGCGAGTTGAAGAAAGGAGCTCAGGGGCACTGTAATTCACAAACCTGCAGAGTTATAAATGACAGCTATCCTTCAAAAATATACTGAAGTAAGGCTGCCAAGAGGACTTGAAAGCGGGGCAGAATTGCAGGAAACCGATTTCAGGAGGTAGACTGGAATTGCATTGAAAGCATAGGAAAAGAGGCAGAACGTCCACAATGATGCACTTGGCCAAAAAGGGCGTATGCGCTTTTTCCTGAATATATTCAGGAAAAAAGGCATACGCCCATTTTGGCCAACCAAGCAAGCTTGCAAAGGAAATCTGCACTACAATGAAGTCTCACTTCCCCCCGGTCAAAAGGGCCATCTGCAAAAAGTGTAAAATCCAGAAAGGCAGGACAGGCCATGGAGAACTGGGAGCCTTGTTATGCTGATGGGCGGGATGTCAATTGCCAACAGACACTCGGGAGAATTGTATGGTGTTTCCTGAAACATCTAAAAAACAAAGCAACAGAGCCTAGGGCACTTCCACTTATGGTCCTATAGATTAGGGAAATTAAAATGAAAAAGACACAGCCACCCCAAAGTTTGGGACGCCTCTGTTTACAAGAACCTCGTTTACAGTACAAGTTCAACATCGCAGAAAGTGAAAAATGGATAGAGAAGTTGTGGTATTTACTTACAAAGCAATATCACTCAGCAATGAAATCTATGTCATCAGGCCCTTAGCAGCAAAATGAGTGGATTCAGGTATGATGATTCTAACTGAAATAAGTCACACAGAAAAAGAAACATCATAAGATATCAGTAATACACGGAATGTAAACTTGGCTACACAGGAACTGAATTACAGAACAGAACAGGGTCTCAAATTTAGAAAACCAACTTATGCTTGCTTAAGGGGAAAGGTGAGTTGGGGTGCTGCATAAAACCAGAGATTGAAATGAGCACAGATAAAGTTCCTTAAGCCAAATACGGAATAGACAAGAGCTACTCCTTGCTCAACGAAATGGACTCAACATCCCATATTAAACGCCTAAGAATGTACCTGACTAGTAAGTACCTTAAAACCTATGGATTGCTATGTCTCGGAAAGAGAATCAAGCGTGTGTACAGGGGCATAAACGCAGCAGTGATAGGATTGGAGAGGTTCGGTGAGCAAATGAAGACCCTTTGAAGTCATATTGCATGGTACCCATTCCACGGGTTTCAACTACCCAGGTTTAAGGTATTCTTCCTTCAGCTAAAATATGCATGTGGAACCTAGAGTATGAGCAACCATGTGATCGGGAGACGTGTTCAAATATGTCTCAGTTTTCGTACCCTGGTACTCGGGTGCAACATTCCAGACGCTTTACTAACACTCTCCCGACTTGGAGAGGCAGTCCTTTTAAACTCCTGTTTGGCCCAGTTTGCAATTTCTGCGGAAGATGAACAGGAATAGGGAGAACCAATGAGAGACTAGCTGGAGGTGTCTGGACGGGCAAATTTAACTCTCATTTCCCACCAGGAAGAGGAAATAACCAAAGGCTCAGCGTGCCGTGCCGGAACCAGATTAGGGCCTCAAGCCATCCTGCGGTGTTGCGGCCAGCTCACAAGAAAGTGAGTTGAAGAAAGGAGCTCAGGGGCACTGTAATTCACAAACCTGCAGTGTTATAAATGACAGCTATCGTCCAAAAATATACTGAAGTAAGGCTGCCAAGAGGACTTGAAAGCGGGGCAGAATTGCAGGAAACCGATTTCAGGAGGTAGACTGGAATTGCATTGAAAGCATAGGAAAAGAGGCAGAACGTCCACAATGATGCACTTGGCCAAAAAGGGCGTATGCGTTTTTTCCTGAATATATTCAGGAAAAAACGCATACGCCCTTTTTGGCCAACCAAGCAAACTTGCAAAGGAAATCTGCACTACAATGAAGTCTCACTTCCCCCCGGTCAAAAGGGCCATCTGAAAAAAGTGTAAAATCCAGAAAGGCAGGACAGGCCATGGAGAACTGGGAGCCTTGTTATGCTGATGGGCGGGATGTCAATTGCCAACAGACACTCGGGAGAAGTGTATGGTGTTTCCTGAAACATCTAAAAAACAAAGCAACAGAGCCTAGGGCACTTCCACTTATGGTCCTATAGCTTAGGGAAATTAAAATCAAAAAGACACAGCCACCCCAATGTTTGGGACGCCTCTGTTTACAAGAACCTCGTTTACCGTACAAGTTCAATATCACAGAAAGTGAAAAATGGATAAAGAACTTGTGGTACTTACGTACAATGCAGTATCACTCAGCAATGAAATCTATATCATCAGGCCCGTAGCAGCATAATGAGTGGATTCAGGTACGATGATTCTAACTGAAATAAGTCACACAGAAAAAGAAACATCATAAGATATCACTAATACACGGAATGTAAACTTGGCTACACAGGAACTGAATTCCAAAACAGAACAGGATCTCAAATTTAGAAAACCAACTTATGCTTGCTTAAGGGGAAAGGTGAGTTGGGGTGCTGCATAAAACCAGAGATTGAAATGAGCACAGATAAAGTTCCTTAAGCCAAATATGGAATAGACAAGAGCTACTCCTTGCTCAAAGAAATGGACTCAACACCCCATATTAAACGCCTAAGAATGTACCTGACTAGTAAGTATCTTAAAACCTATGGATTGCTATGTCTCCATAAGAGAATCAAGCATGTGTACAGGGGAATAAACGCAGCAGTGATAGGATTGGAGAGGTTCGGCGAGCAAACGAAGACCCCTTGAAGTCATATTGCATGGTACCCATTCCACGGGTTTCAACTACTCAGGTTTAAGGTATTCTTCCTTCAGCTAAAACATGCATGTGGAACCTAGAGTATGATCAACCATGTGATCGGGAGACGTGTTCAAATATGTGTCAGTTTTCATACCCTGGTACACGGGTGCAACATTCCAGACGCTTTACTAACACTCTCCCGACTTGGAGAGACAGTCCCTTTAAACTCCTGTTTGGCCCAGTTTGCAATTTCTGCGGAAGATGAACAGGAATAGCGAGAACCAATGAGAGACTAGCTGGAGGTCTCTAGACGGGCAAATTTAACTCTCATTTCCCACCAGGAAGAGGAATTAACCAAAGGCTCAGCGTGCCGTGCCGGAACCAGATTAGGGCCTGAAGCCATCCTGCGGTGTTGCGGCCAGCTCACAAGAAAGCGAGTTGAAGAAAGGAGCTCAGGGGCACTGTAATTCACAAACCTGCAGAGTTATAAATGACAACTATCGTCCAAAAATATACTGAAGTAAGGCTGCCAAGAGAACTTGAAAGCGGGGCAGAATTGCAGGAAACCGATTTCAGGAGGTAGACTGGAATTGCATTGAAAGCATAGGAAAAGAGGCAGAACGTCCACAATGATGCACTTGGCCAAAAAGGGCGTATGCGTTTTTTCCTGAATATATTCAGGAAAAAACGCATACGCCCTTTTTGGCCAACCAAGCAAACTTGCAAAGGAAATCTGCACTACAATGAAGTCTCACATCCCCCCGGTCAAAAGGGCCATCTGAAAAAAGTGTAAAATCCAGAAAGGCAGGACAGGCCATGGAGAACTGGGAGCCTTGTTATGCTGATGGGCGGGATGTAAATTGCCAACAGACACTCGGGAGAAGTGTATGGTGTTTCCTGAAACATCTAAAAAACAAAGCAACAGAGCCTAGGGCACTTTCACTTATGGTCCTATAGCTTAGGGAAATTAAAATCAAAAAGATACAGCCACCCCAATGTTTGGGACGCCTCTGTTTACAAGAACCTCGTTTACCGTACAAGTTCAATATCACAGAAAGTGAAAAATGGATAAAGAACTTGTGGTACTTACGTACAATGCAGTATCACTCAGCAGTGAAATCTATGTCATCAGGCCCGTAGCAGCACAATGAGTGGATTCAGGTACGATGATTCTAACTGAAATAAGTCTCACAGAAAAAGAAACATCATAGGATATCAGTAATACACGGAATGTAAACTTGGCTACACAGGAACTGAATTACAGAACAGAACAGGGACTCAAATTTAGAAAAACAACTTATGCTTGCTTAAGGGTAAAGGTGAGTTGGGATGCTGCATAAAAGCAGAGATTGAAATGAACACAGATAAAGTTCCTTAAGCCAAATATGGAATAGACAAGAGCTACTCCTTGCTCAACGAAATGGACTCAACACCGCATATTAAACGCCTAAGAATGTACCTGACTCTTAAGTATCTTAAAACCTATGGATTGCTATGTCTCCGAAAGAGAATCAAGCATGTGTACAGGGACATAAACGCAGCAGTGATAGGATTGGAGAGGTTCGGTGAGCAAATGAAGACCCTTTGAAGTCATATTGCATGGTACCCATTCCACGGGTTTCAACTACCCAGGTTTAAGGTATTCTTCCTTCAGCTAAAACATGCATGTGGAACCTAGAGTATGAGCAACCATGTGATCGGGAGACGTGTTCAAATATGTCTCAGTTTTCGTACCCTGGTACTCGGGTGCAACATTCCAGACGCTTTACTAACACTCTCCCGACTTGGAGAGACAGTCCCTTTAAACTCCTGTTTGGCCCAGTTTGCAATTTCTGTGGAAGATGAACAGGAATTGCGAGAACCAATGAGAGACTAGCTGGAGGTGTCTGGACGGGCAAATTTAACTCTCATTTCCCACCAGGAAGAGGAAATAACAAAAGGCTCAGCGTGCCGTGCCGGAACCAGATTAGGGCCTGAAGCCATCCTGCGGTGTTGCGGCCAGCTCACAAGAAAACGAGTTGAAGAAAGGAGCTCAGGGGCACTGTAATTCACAAACCTGCAGAGTTATAAATGACAACTATCGTCCAAAAATATACTGAAGTAAGGCTGCCAAGATGACTTGAAAGCGGGGCAGAATTGCAGGAAACCGATTTCAGGAGGTAGACTGGAATTGCATTGAAAGCATAGGAAAAGAGGCAGAACGTCCACAATGATGCACTTGGCCAAAAAGGGCGCATGCGTTTTTTCCTGAATATATTCAGGAAAAAACGCATACGCCCTTTTTGGCCAACCAAGCAAACTTGCAAAGGAAATCTGCACTACAATGAAGTCTCACTTCCCCCCGGTCAAAAGGGCCATCTGAAAAAAGTGTAAAATCCAGAAAGGCAGGACAGGCCTTGGAGAACTGGGAGCCTTGTTATGCTGATGGGCGGGATGTAAATTGCCAACAGACACTCGGGAGAAGTGTATGGTGTTTCCTGAAACATCTAAAAAACAAAGCAACAGAGCCTAGGGCACTTCCACTTATGGTCCTATAGCTTAGGGAAATTAAAATCAAAAAGACACAGCCACCCCAATGTTTGGGACGCCTCTGTTTACAAGAACCTCGTTTACCGTACAAGTTCTCTATCACAGAAAGTGAAAAATGGATAAAGAACTTGTGGTACTTACGTACAATGCAGTATCACTCAGCAATGAAATCTATGTCATCAGGCCCATAGCAGCATAATGAGTGGATTCAGGTACGATGATTCTAACTGAAATAAGTCACACAGAAAAAGAAACATCATAAGATATCACTAATACACGGAATGTAAACTTGGCTACACAGGAACTGAATTCCAAAACAGAACAGGGTCTCAAATTTAGAAAACCAACTTGTGCTTGCTTAAGGGGAAAGGTGAGTTGGGGTGCTGCATAAAACCAGAGATTGAAATGAGCACAGATAAAGTTCCTTAAGCCAAATATGGAATAGACAAGAGCTACTCCTTGCTCAAAGAATTGGACTCAACACCCCATATTAAACGCCTAAGAATGTACCTGACTAGTAAGTATCTTAAAACCTATGGATTGCTATGTCTCCATAAGAGAATCAAGCATGTGTACAGGGACATAAACGCAGCAGTGATAGGATTGGAGAGGTTCGGTGAGCAAACGAAGACCCTTTCAAGTCATATTGCATGGTACCCATTCCACGGGTTTCAACTACTCAGGTTTAAGGTATTCTTCCTTCAGCTAAAACATGCATGTGGAACCTAGAGTATGATCAACCATGTGATCAGGAGACGTGTTCAAATATGTGTCAGTTTTCATACCCTGGTACACGGGTGCAACATTCCAGACGCTTCACTAACACTCTCCCGACTTGGAGAGTCAGTCCCTTTAACCTCCTGTTTGGCCCAGTTTGCAATTTCTGCGGAAGATGAACAGGAATAGCGAGAACCAATGAGAGACTAGCTGGAGGTCTCTGGACGGGCAAATTTAACTCTCATTTCCCACCAGGAAGAGGAATTAACCAAAGGCTCAGCGTGCCGTGCCGGAACCAGATTAGGGCCTGAAGCCATCCTGCGGTGTTGCGGCCAGCTCACAAGAAAGCGAGTTGAAGAAAGGAGCTCAGGGGCACTGTAATTCACAAACCTGCAGAGTTATAAATGACAACTATCGTCCAAAAATATACTGAAGTAAGGCTGCCAAGAGGACTTGAAAGCGGGGCAGAATTGCAGGAAACCGATTTCAGGAGGTAGACTGGAATTGCATTGAAAGCATAGGAAAAGAGGCAGAACGTCCACAATGATGCACTTGGCCAAAAAGGGCGTATGCGTTTTTTCCTGAATATATTCAGGAAAAAACGCATACGCCCTTTTTGGCCAACCAAGCAAACTTGCAAAGGAAATCTGCACTACAATGAAGTCTCACATCCCCCCGGTCAAAAGGGCCATCTGAAAAAAGTGTAAAATCCAGAAAGGCAGGACAGGCCATGGAGAACTGGGAGCCTTGTTATGCTGATGGGCGGGATGTAAATTGCCAACAGACACTGGGGAGAAGTGTATGGTGTTTCCTGAAACATCTAAAAAACAAAGCAACAGAGCCTAGGGCACTTTCACTTATGGTCCTATAGCTTAGGGAAATTAAAATCAAAAAGATACAGCCACCCCAAAGTTTGGGACGCCTCTGTTTACAAGAACCTCGTTTACCGTACAAGTTCAATATCACAGAAAGTGAAAAATGGATAAAGAACTTGTGGTACTTACGTACAATGCAGTATCACTCAGCAGTGAAATCTATGTCATCAGGCCCGTAGCAGCACAATGAGTGGATTCAGGTACGATGATTCTAACTGAAATAAGTCACACAGAAAAAGAAACATCATAAGATATCAGTAATACACGGAATGTAAACTTGGCTACACAGGAACTGAATTACAGAACAGAACAGGGTCTCAAATTTAGAAAACCAACTTATGCTTGTTTAAGGGTAAAGGTGAGTTGGGGTGCTGCATAAAAGCAGAGATTGAAATGAGCACAGATAAAGTTCCTTAAGCCAAATATGGAATAGACAAGAGCTACTCCTTGCTCAAAGAAATGGACTCAACACCCCATATTAAACGCCTAAGAATGTACCTGACTAGTAAGTATCTTAAAACCTATGGATTGCTATGTCTCCATAAGAGAATCAAGCATGTGTACAGGGGAATAAACGCAGCAGTGATAGGATTGGAGAGGTTCGGTGAGCAAACGAAGACCCTTTGAAGTCATATTGCATGGTACCCATTCCACGGGTTTCAACTACTCATGTTTAAGGTATTCTTCCTTCAGATAAAACATGCATGTGGAACCTAGAGTATGATCAACCATGTGATCGGGAGACGTGTTCAAATATGTGTCAGTTTTCATACCCTGGTACACGGGTGCAACATTCCAGACGGTTTACTAACACTCTCGCGACTTGGAACGTCAGTCCCTTTAACCTCCTGTATGGCCCAGTTTGCAATTTCTGCGGAAGATGAACAGGAATAGCGAGAACCAATGAGAGACTAGCTGGAGGTCTCTGGACGGGCAAATTTAACTCTCATTTCCCACCAGGAAGAGGAATTAACCAAAGGCTCAGCGTGCCGTGCCGGAACCAGATTAGGGCCTGAAGCCATCCTGCGGTGTTGCGGCCAGCTCACAAGAAAGCGAGTTGAAGAAAGGAGCTCAGGGGCACTGTAATTCACAAACCTGCAGAGTTATAAATGACAACTATCGTCCAAAAATATACTGAAGTAAGGCTGCCAAGAGGACTTGAAAGCGGGGCAGAATTGCAGGAAACCGATTTCAGGAGGTAGACTGGAATTGCATTGAAAGCATAGGAAAAGAGGCAGAACGTCCACAATGATGCACTTGGCCAAAAAGGGCGTATGCGTTTTTTCCTGAATATATTCAGGAAAAAACGCATACGCCCTTTTTGGCCAACCAAGCAAACTTGCAAAGGAAATCTGCACTACAATGAAGTCTCACATCCCCCCGGTCAAAAGGGCCATCTGAAAAAAGTGTAAAATCCAGCAAGGCAGGACAGGCCATGGAGAACTGGGAGCCTTGTTATGCTGATGGGCGGGATGTAAATTGCCAACAGACACTCGGGAGAAGTGTATGGTGTTTCCTGAAACATCTAAAAAACAAAGCAACAGAGCCTAGGGCACTTCCACTTATGGTCCTATAGCTTAGGGAAATTAAAATCAAAAAGATACAGCCACCCCAATGTTTGGGACGCCTGTGTTTACAAGAACCTCGTTTACCGTACAAGTTCAATATCACAGAAAGTGAAAAATGGATAAAGAACTTGTGGTACTTACGTACAATGCAGTATCACTCAGCAGTGAAATCTATGTCATCAGGCCCGTAGCAGCACAATGAGTGGATTCAGGTATGATGATTCTAACTGAAATAAGTCACACAGAAAAAGAAACATCATAAGATATCAATAATACACGGAATGTAAACTTGGCTACACAGGAACTGAATTACAGAACAGAACAGGGTCTCAAATTTAGAAAACCAACTTATGCTTGCTTAAGGGTAAAGGTGAGTTGGGGTGCTGCATAAAACCAGAGATTGAAATGAGCACAGATAAAGTTCCTTAAGCCAAATATGGAATAGACAAGAGCTACTCCTTGCTCAACGAAATGGACTCAACACCGCATATTAAACGCCTAAGAATGTACCTGACTCTTAAGTATCTTAAAACCTATGGATTGCTATGTCTCCGAAAGAGAATCAAGCATGTGTACAGGGACATAAACGCAGCAGTGATAGGATTGGAGAGGTTCGGTGAGCAAATGAAGACCCTTTGAAGTCATATTGCATGGTACCCATTCCACGGGTTTCAACTACCCAGGTTTAAGGTATTCTTCCTTCAGCTAAAACATGCATGTGGAACCTAGAGTATGATCAACCATGTGATCGGGAGACGTGTTCAAATATGTCTCAGTTTTCGTACCCTGGTACTCGGGTGCAACATTCCAGACGCTTAACTAACACTCTCCCGACTTGGAGAGACAGTCCCTTTAAACTCCTGTTTGGCCCAGTTTGCAATTTCTGCGGAAGATGAACAGGAATAGCGAGAACCAATGAGAGACTAGCTGGAGGTGTCTGGACGGGCAAATTTAACTCTCATTTCCCACCAGGAAGAGGAAATAACAAAAGGCTCAGCGTGCCGTGCCGGAACCAGATTAGGGCCTGAAGCCATCCTGCGGTGTTGCGGCCAGCTCACAAGAAAACGAGTTGAAGAAAGGAGCTCAGGGGCACTGTAATTCACAAACCTGCAGAGTTATAAATGACAACTATCGTCCAAAAATATACTGAAGTAAGGCTGCCAAGAGGACTTGAAAGCGGGGCAGAATTGCAGGAAACCGATTTCAGGAGGTAGACTGGAATTGCATTGAAAGCATAGGAAAAGAGGCAGAACGTCCACAATGATGCACTTGGCCAAAAAGGGCGTATGCGTTTTTTCCTGAATATATTCAGGAAAAAACGCATACGCCCTTTTTGGCCAACCAAGCAAACTTGCAAAGCAAATCTGCCCTACAATGAAGTCTCACATCCCCCCGGTCAAAAGGGCCATCTGAAAAAAGTGTAAAATCCAGAAAGGCAGGACAGGCCATGGAGAACTGGGAGCCTTGTTATGCTGATGGGCGGGATGTAAATTGCCAACAGACACTCGGGAGAAGTGTATGGTGTTTCCTGAAACATCTAAAAAACAAAGCAACAGAGCCAAGGGCACTTCCACTTATGGCCCTATAGCTTAGGGAAATTAAAATCAAAACGACACAGCCACCCCAAAGTTTGGGACGCCTCTGTTTACAAGAACCTCGTTTACCGTACAAGTTCAATATCACAGAAAGTGAAAAATGGATAAAGAACTTGTGGTACTTACGTACAATGCAGTATCACTCAGCAGTGAAATCTATGTCCTCAGGCCCGTAGCAGCACAATGAGTGGATTCAGGTACGATGATTCTAACTGAAATAAGTCACACAGAAAAAGAAACATCATAAGATATCAGTAATACACGGAATGTAAACTTGGCTACACAGGAACTGAATTACAGAACAGAACAGGGTCTCAAATTTAGAAAACCAACTTATGCTTGTTTAAGGGTAAAGGTGAGTTGGGGTGCTGCATAAAACCAGAGATTGAAATGAGCACAGATAAAGTTCCTTAAGCCAAATATGGAATAGACAAGAGCTACTCCTTGCTCAACGAAATGGACTCAACACCGCATATTAAACGCCTAAGAATGTACCTGACTCTTAAGTATCTTAAAACCTATGGATTGCTATGTCTCCGAAAGAGAATCAAGCATGTGTACAGGGACATAAACGCAGCAGTGATAGGATTGGAGAGGTTCGGTGAGCAAATGAAGACCCTTTGAAGTCATATTGCATGGTACCCATTCCACGGGTTTCAACTACCCAGGTTTAAGGTATTCTTCCTTCAGCTAAAACATGCATGTGGAACCTAGAGTATGAGCAACCATGTGATCGGGAGACGTGTTCAAATATGTCTCAGTTTTCGTACCCTGGTACTCGGGTGCAACATTCCAGACGCTTTACTAACACTCTCCCGACTTGGAGAGACAGTCCCTTTAAACTCCTGTTTGGCCCAGTTTGCAATTTCTGCGGAAGATGAACAGGAATAGCGAGAACCAATGAGAGACTAGCTGGAGGTGTCTGGACGGGCAAATTTAACTCTCATTTCCCACCAGGAAGAGGAAATAACAAAAGGCTCAGCGTGCCGTGCCGGAACCAGATTAGGGCCTGAAGCCATCCTGCGGTGTTGCGGCCAGCTCACAAGAAAACGAGTTGAAGAAAGGAGCTCAGGGGCACTGTAATTCACAAACCTGCAGAGTTATAAATGACAACTATCGTCCAAAAATATACTGAAGTAAGGCTTCCAAGAGGACTTGAAAGTGGGGCAGAATTGCAGGAAACCGATTTCAGGAGGTAGACTGGAATTGCATTGAAAGCATAGGAAAAGAGGCAGAACGTCCACAATGATGCACTTGGCCAAAAAGGGCGTATGCGTTTTTTCCTGAATATATTCAGGAAAAAACGCATACGCCCTTTTTGGCCAACCAAGCAAACTTGCAAAGGAAATCTGCACTACAATGAAGTCTCACATCCCCCCGGTGAAAAGGGCCATCTGAAAAAAGTGTAAAATCCAGAAAGGCAGGACAGGCCATGGAGAACTGGGAGCCTTGTTATGCTGATGGGCGGGATGTAAATTGCCAACAGACACTCGGGAGAAGTGTATGGTGTTTCCTGAAACATCTAAAAAACAAAGCAACAGAGCCAAGGGCACTTCCACTTATGGCCCTATAGCTTAGGGAAATTAAAATCAAAACGACACAGCCACCCCAAAGTTTGGGACGCCTCTGTTTACAAGAACCTCGTTTACCGTACAAGTTCAATATCACAGAAATTGAAAAATGGATAAAGAACTTGTGGTACTTACGTACAATGCAGTATCACTCAGCAGTGAAATCTATGTCATCAGGCCCGTAGCAGCACAATGAGTGGATTCAGGTACGATGATTCTAACTGAAATAAGTCACACAGAAAAAGAAACATCATAAGATATCAGTAATACACGGAATGTAAACTTGGCTACACAGGAACTGAATTACAGAACAGAACAGGGTCTCAAATTTAGAAAAACAACTTATGCTTGCTTAAGGGTAAAGGTGAGTTGGGATGCTGCATAAAATCAGAGATTGAAATGAGCACAGATAAAGTTCCTTAAGCCAAATATGGAATAGACAAGAGCTACTCCTTGCTCAACGAAATGGACTCAACACCGCATATTAAACGCCTAAGAATGTACCTGACTCTTAAGTATCTTAAAACCTATGGATTGCTATGTCTCCGAAAGAGAATCAAGCATGTGTACAGGGACATAAACGCAGCAGTGATAGGATTGGAGAGGTTCGGTGAGCAAATGAAGACCCTTTGAAGTCATATTGCATGGTACCCATTCCACGGGTTTCAACTACCCAGGTTTAAGGTATTCTTCCTTCAGCTAAAACATGCATGTGGAACCTAGAGTATGAGCAACCATGTGATCGGGAGACGTGTTCAAATATGTCTCAGTTTTCGTACCCTGGTACTCGGGTGCAACATTCCAGACGCTTTACTAACACTCTCCCGACTTGGAGAGACAGTCCCTTTAAACTCCTGTTGGGCCCAGTTTGCAATTTCTGCGGAAGATGAACAGGAATAGCGAGAACCAATGAGAGACTAGCTGGAGGTGTCTGGACGGGCAAATTTAACTCTCATTTCCCACCAGGAAGAGGAAATAACAAAAGGCTCAGCGTGCCGTGCCGGAACCAGATTAGGGCCTGAAGCCATCCTGCGGTGTTGCGGCCAGCTCACAAGAAAACGAGTTGAAGAAAGGAGCTCAGGGGCACTGTAATTCACAAACCTGCAGAGTTATAAATGACAACTATCGTCCAAAAATATACTGAAGTAAGGCTGCCAAGAGGACTTGAAAGTGGGGCAGAATTGCAGGAAACCGATTTCAGGAGGTAGACTGGAATTGCATTGAAAGCATAGGAAAAGAGGCAGAACGTCCACAATGATGCACTTGGCCAAAAAGGGCGTATGCGTTTTTTCCTGAATATATTCAGGGAAAAACGCATACGCCCTTTTTGGCCAACCAAGCAAACTTGCAAAGGAAATCTGCACTACAATGAAGTCTCACATCCCCCCGGTGAAAAGGGCCATCTGAAAAAAGTGTAAAATCCAGAAAGGCAGGACAGGCCATGGAGAACTGGGAGCCTTGTTATGCTGATGGGCGGGATGTAAATTGCCAACAGACACTCGGGAGAAGTGTATGGTGTTTCCTGAAACATCTAAAAAACAAAGCAACAGAGCCAAGGGCACTTCCACTTATGGCCCTATAGCTTAGGGAAATTAAAATCAAAACGACACAGCCACCCCAAAGTTTGGGACGCCTCTGTTTACAAGAACCTCGTTTACCGTACAAGTTCAATATCACAGAAAGTGAAAAATGGATAAAGAACTTGTGGTACTTACGTACAATGCAGTATCACTCAGCAGTGAAATCTATGTCCTCAGGCCCGTAGCAGCACAATGAGTGGATTCAGGTACGATGATTCTAACTGAAATAAGTCACACAGAAAAAGAAACATCATAAGATATCAGTAATACACGGAATGTAAACTTGGCTACACAGGAACTGAATTACAGAACAGAACAGGGTCTCAAATTTAGAAAACCAACTTATGCTTGTTTAAGGGTAAAGGTGAGTTGGGGTGCTGCATAAAACCAGAGATTGAAATGAGCACAGATAAAGTTCCTTAAGCCAAATATGGAATAGACAAGAGCTACTCCTTGCTCAACGAAATGGACTCAACACCGCATATTAAACGCCTAAGAATGTACCTGACTCTTAAGTATCTTAAAACCTATGGATTGCTATGTCTCCGAAAGAGAATCAAGCATGTGTACAGGGACATAAACGCAGCAGTGATAGGATTGGAGAGGTTCGGTGAGCAAATGAAGACCCTTTGAAGTCATATTGCATGGTACCCATTCCACGGGTTTCAACTACCCAGGTTTAAGGTATTCTTCCTTCAGCTAAAACATGCATGTGGAACCTAGAGTATGAGCAACCATGTGATCGGGAGACGTGTTCAAATATGTCTCAGTTTTCGTACCCTGGTACTCGGGTGCAACATTCCAGACGCTTTACTAACACTCTCCCGACTTGGAGAGACAGTCCCTTTAAACTCCTGTTTGGCCCAGTTTGCAATTTCTGCGGAAGATGAACAGGAATAGCGAGAACCAATGAGAGACTAGCTGGAGGTGTCTGGACGGGCAAATTTAACTCTCATTTCCCACCAGGAAGAGGAAATAACAAAAGGCTCAGCGTGCCGTGCCGGAACCAGATTAGGGCCTGAAGCCATCCTGCGGTGTTGCGGCCAGCTCACAAGAAAGCGAGTTGAAGAAAGGAGCTCAGGGGCACTGTAATTCACAAACCTGCACAGTTATAAATGACAACTATCGTCCAAAAATATACTGAAGTAATGCTGCCAAGAGGACTTGAAAGCGGGGCAGAATTGCAGGAAACCGATTTCAGGAGGTAGACTGGAATTGCATTGAAAGCATAGGAAAAGAGGCAGAACGTCCACAATGATGCACTTGGCCAAAAAGGGCGTATGCGTTTTTTCCTGAATATATTCAGGAAAAAACGCATACGCCCTTTTTGGCCAACCAAGCAAACTTGCAAAGGAAATCTGCACTACAATGAAGTCTCACATCCCCCCGGTCAAAAGGGCCATCTGAAAAAAGTGTAAAATCCAGAAAGGCAGGACAGGCCATGGAGAACTGGGAGCCTTGTTATGCTGATGGGCGGGATGTAAATTGCCAACAGACACTCGGGAGAAGTGTATGGTGTTTCCTGAAACATCTAAAAAACAAAGCAACAGAGCCTAGGGCACTTCCACTTATGGTCCTATAGCTTAGGGAAATTAAAATCAAAAAGATACAGCCACCCCAATGTTTGGGACGCCTGTGTTTACAAGAACCTCGTTTACCGTACAAGTTCAATATCACAGAAAGTGAAAAATGGATAAAGAACTTGTGGTACTTACGTACAATGCAGTATCACTCAGCAGTGAAATCTATGTCATCAGGCCCGTAGCAGCACAATGAGTGGATTCAGGTATGATGATTCTAACTGAAATAAGTCACACAGAAAAAGAAACATCATAAGATATCAGTAATACACGGAATGTAAACTTGGCTACACAGGAACTGAATTACAGAACAGAACAGGGTCTCAAATTTAGAAAACCAACTTATGCTTGCTTAAGGGTAAAGGTGAGTTGGGGTGCTGCATAAAACCAGAGATTGAAATGAGCACAGATAAAGTTCCTTAAGCCAAATATGGAATAGACAAGAGCTACTCCTTGCTCAACGAAATGGACTCAACACCGCATATTAAACGCCTAAGAATGTACCTGACTCTTAAGTATCTTAAAACCTATGGATTGCTATGTCTCCGAAAGAGAATCAAGCATGTGTACAGGGACATAAACGCAGCAGTGATAGGATTGGAGAGGTTCGGTGAGCAAATGAAGACCCTTTGAAGTCATATTGCATGGTACCCATTCCACGGGTTTCAACTACGCAGGTTTAAGGTATTCTTCCTTCAGCTAAAACATGCATGTGGAACCTAGAGTATGATCAACCATGTGATCGGGAGACGTGTTCAAATATGTCTCAGTTTTCGTACCCTGGTACTCGGGTGCAACATTCCAGACGCTTAACTAACACTCTCCCGACTTGGAGAGACAGTCCCTTTAAACTCCTGTTTGGCCCAGTTTGCAATTTCTGCGGAAGATGAACAGGAATAGCGAGAACCAATGAGAGACTAGCTGGAGGTCTCTGGACGGGCAAATTTAACTCTCATTTCCCACCAGGAAGAGGAAATAACAAAAGGCTCAGCGTGCCGTGCCGGAACCAGATTAGGGCCTGAAGCCATCCTGCGGTGTTGCGGCCAGCTCACAAGAAAACGAGTTGAAGAAAGGAGCTCAGGGGCACTGTAATTCACAAACCTGCAGAGTTATAAATGACAACTATCGTCCAAAAATATACTGAAGTAAGGCTGCCAAGAGGACTTGAAAGCGGGGCAGAATTGCAGGAAACCGATTTCAGGAGGTAGACTGGAATTGCATTGAAAGCATAGGAAAAGAGGCAGAACGTCCACAATGATGCACTTGGCCAAAAAGGGCGTATGCGTTTTTTCCTGAATATATTCAGGAAAAAACGCATACGCCCTTTTTGGCCAACCAAGCAAACTTGCAAAGCAAATCTGCCCTACAATGAAGTCTCACATCCCCCCGGTGAAAAGGGCCATCTGAAAAAAGTGTAAAATCCAGAAAGGCAGGACAGGCCATGGAGAACTGGGAGCCTTGTTATGCTGATGGGCGGGATGTAAATTGCCAACAGACACTCGGGAGAAGTGTATGGTGTTTCCTGAAACATCTAAAAAACAAAGCAACAGAGCCAAGGGCACTTCCACTTATGGCCCTATAGCTTAGGGAAATTAAAATCAAAACGACACAGCCACCCCAAAGTTTGGGACGCCTCTGTTTACAAGAACCTCGTTTACCGTACAAGTTCAATATCACAGAAATTGAAAAATGGATAAAGAACTTGTGGTACTTACGTACAATGCAGTATCACTCAGCAGTGAAATCTATGTCATCAGGCCCGTAGCAGCACAATGAGTGGATTCAGGTACGATGATTCTAACTGAAATAAGTCACACAGAAAAAGAAACATCATAAGATATCAGTAATACACGGAATGTAAACTTGGCTACACAGGAACTGAATTACAGAACAGAACAGGGTCTCAAATTTAGAAAAACAACTTATGCTTGCTTAAGAGTAAAGGTGAGTTGGGATGCTGCATAAAATCAGAGATTGAAATGAGCACAGATAAAGTTCCTTAAGCCAAATATGGAATAGACAAGAGCTACTCCTTGCTCAACGAAATGGACTCAACACCGCATATTAAACGCCTAAGAATGTACCTGACTCTTAAGTATCTTAAAACCTATGGATTGCTATGTCTCCGAAAGAGAATCAAGCATGTGTACAGGGACATAAACGCAGCAGTGATAGGATTGGAGAGGTTCGGTGAGCAAATGAAGACCCTTTGAAGTCATATTGCATGGTACCCATTCCACGGGTTTCAACTACCCAGGTTTAAGGTATTCTTCCTTCAGCTAAAACATGCATGTGGAACCTAGAGTATGAGCAACCATGTGATCGGGAGACGTGTTCAAATATGTCTCAGTTTTCGTACCCTGGTACTCGGGTGCAACATTCCAGACGCTTTACTAACACTCTCCCGACTTGGAGAGACAGTCCCTTTAAACTCCTGTTGGGCCCAGTTTGCAATTTCTGCGGAAGATGAACAGGAATAGCGAGAACCAATGAGAGACTAGCTGGAGGTGTCTGGACGGGCAAATTTAACTCTCATTTCCCACCAGGAAGAGGAAATAACCAAAGGCTCAGCGTGCCGTGCCGGAACCAGATTAGGGCCTGAAGCCATCCTGCGGTGTTGCGGCCAGCTCACAAGAAAACGAGTTGAAGAAAGGAGCTCAGGGGCACTGTAATTCACAAACCTGCAGAGTTATAAATGACAACTATCGTCCAAAAATATACTGAAGTAAGGCTGCCAAGAGGACTTGAAAGTGGGGCAGAATTGCAGGAAACCGATTTCAGGAGGTAGACTGGAATTGCATTGAAAGCATAGGAAAAGAGGCAGAACGTCCACAATGATGCACTTGGCCAAAAAGGGCGTATGCGTTTTTTCCTGAATATATTCAGGGAAAAACGCATACGCCCTTTTTGGCCAACCAAGCAAACTTGCAAAGGAAATCTGCACTACAATGAAGTCTCACATCCCCCCGGTCAAAAGGGCCATCTGAAAAAAGTGTAAAATCCAGAAAGGCAGGACAGGCCATGGAGAACTGGGAGCCTTGTTATGCTGATGGGCGGGATGTAAATTACCAACAGACACTCGGGAGAAGTGTATGGTGTTTCCTGAAACATCTAAAAAACAAAGCAACAGAGCCAAGGGCACTTCCACTTATGGCCCTATAGCTTAGGGAAATTAAAATCAAAACGACACAGCCACCCCAAAGTTTGGGACGCCTCTGTTTACAAGAACCTCGTTTACCGTACAAGTTCAATATCACAGAAAGTGAAAAATGGATAAAGAACTTGTGGTACTTACGTACAATGCAGTATCACTCAGCAGTGAAATCTATGTCCTCAGGCCCGTAGCAGCACAATGAGTGGATTCAGGTACGATGATTCTAACTGAAATAAGTCACACAGAAAAAGAAACATCATAAGATATCAGTAATACACGGAATGTAAACTTGGCTACACAGGAACTGAATTACAGAACAGAACAGGGTCTCAAATTTAGAAAACCAACTTATGCTTGTTTAAGGGTAAAGGTGAGTTGGGGTGCTGCATAAAACCAGAGATTGAAATGAGCACAGATAAAGTTCCTTAAGCCAAATATGGAATAGACAAGAGCTACTCCTTGCTCAACGAAATGGACTCAACACCGCATATTAAACGCCTAAGAATGTACCTGACTCTTAAGTATCTTAAAACCTATGGATTGCTATGTCTCCGAAAGAGAATCAAGCATGTGTACAGGGACATAAACGCAGCAGTGATAGGATTGGAGAGGTTCGGTGAGCAAATGAAGACCCTTTGAAGTCATATTGCATGGTACCCATTCCACGGGTTTCAACTACCCAGGTTTAAGGTATTCTTCCTTCAGCTAAAACATGCATGTGGAACCTAGAGTATGAGCAACCATGTGATCGGGAGACGTGTTCAAATATGTCTCAGTTTTCGTACCCTGGTACTCGGGTGCAACATTCCAGACGCTTTACTAACACTCTCCCGACTTGGAGAGACAGTCCCTTTAAACTCCTGTTTGGCCCAGTTTGCAATTTCTGCGGAAGATGAACAGGAATAGCGAGAACCAATGAGAGACTAGCTGGAGGTGTCTGGACGGGCAAATTTAACTCTCATTTCCCACCAGGAAGAGGAAATAACAAAAGGCTCAGCGTGCCGTGCCGGAACCAGATTAGGGCCTGAAGCCATCCTGCGGTGTTGCGGCCAGCTCACAAGAAAGCGAGTTGAAGAAAGGAGCTCAGGGGCACTGTAATTCACAAACCTGCACAGTTATAAATGACAACTATCGTCCAAAAATATACTGAAGTAAGGCTGCCAAGAGGACTTGAAAGCGGGGCAGAATTGCAGGAAACCGATTTCAGGAGGTAGACTGGAATTGCATTGAAAGCATAGGAAAAGAGGCAGAACGTCCACAATGATGCACTTGGCCAAAAAGGGCGTATGCGTTTTTTCCTGAATATATTCAGGAAAAAACGCATACGCCCTTTTTGGCCAACCAAGCAAACTTGCAAAGGAAATCTGCACTACAATGAAGTCTCACATCCCCCCGGTCAAAAGGGCCATCTGAAAAAAGTGTAAAATCCAGAAAGGCAGGACAGGCCATGGAGAACTGGGAGCCTTGTTATGCTGATGGGCGGGATGTAAATTGCCAACAGACACTCGGGAGAAGTGTATGGTGTTTCCTGAAACATCTAAGAAACAAAGCAACAGAGCCTAGGGCACTTTCACTTATGGTCCTATAGCTTAGGGAAATTAAAATCAAAAAGATACAGCCACCCCAAAGTTTGGGACGCCTCTGTTTACAAGAACCTCGTTTACCGTACAAGTTCAATATCACAGAAAGTGAAAAATGGATAAAGAACTTGTGGTACTTACGTACAATGCAGTATCACTCAGCAGTGAAATCTATTTCATCAGGCCCGTAGCAGCACAATGAGTGGATTCAGGTACGATGATTCTAACTGAAATAAGTCACACAGAAAAAGAAACATCATAAGATATCAGTAATACACGGAATGTAAACTTGGCTACACAGGAACTGAATTACAGAACAGAACAGGGTCTCAAATTTAGAAAACCAACTTATGCTTGTTTAAGGGTAAAGGTGAGTTGGGGTGCTGCATAAAACCAGAGATTGAAATGAGCACAGATAAAGTTCCTTAAGCCAAATATGGAATAGACAAGAGCTACTCCTTGCTCAACGAAATGGACTCAACACCGCATATTAAACGCCTAAGAATGTACCTGACTCTTAAGTATCTTAAAACCTATGGATTGCTATGTCTCCGAAAGAGAATCAAGCATGTGTACAGGGACATAAACGCAGCAGTGATAGGATTGGAGAGGTTCGGTGAGCAAATGAAGACCCTTTGAATTCATATTGCATGGTACCCATTCCACGGGTTTCAACTACCCAGGTTTAAGGTATTCTTCCTTCAGCTAAAACATGCATGTGGAACCTAGAGTATGATCAACCATGTGATCGGGAGACGTGTTCAAATATGTCTCAGTTTTCGTACCCTGGTACTCGGGTGCAACATTCCAGACGCTTTACTAACACTCTCCCGACTTGGAGAGACAGTCCCTTTAAACTCCTGTTTGGCCCAGTTTGCAATTTCTGCGGAAGATGAACAGGAATAGCGAGAACCAATGAGAGACTAGCTGGAGGTGTCTGGACGGGCAAATTTAACTCTCATTTCCCACCAGGAAGAGGAAATAACAAAAGGCTCAGCGTGCCGTGCCGGAACCAGATTAGGGCCTGAAGCCATCCTGCGGTGTTGCGGCCAGCTCACAAGAAAGCGAGTTGAAGAAAGGAGCTCAGGGGCACTGTAATTCACAAACCTGCAGAGTTATAAATGACAACTATCGTCCAAAAATATACTGAAGTAAGGCTGCCAAGAGGACTTGAAAGCGGGGCAGAATTGCAGGAAACCGATATCAGGAGGTAGACTGGAATTGCATTGAAAGCATAGGAAAAGAGGCAGAACGTCCACAATGATGCACTTGGCCAAAAAGGGCGTATGCGTTTTTTCCTGAATATATTCAGGAAAAAACGCATACGCCCTTTTTGGCCAACCAAGCAAACTTGCAAAGGAAATCTGCACTACAATGAAGTCCCACTTCCCCCCGGTCAAAAGGGCCATCTGAAAAAAGTGTAAAATCCAGAAAGGCAGGACAGGCCATGGAGAACTGGGAGCCTTGTTATGCTGATGGGTGGGATGTAAATTGCCAACAGACACTCGGGAGAAGTGTATGGTGTTTCCTGAAACATCTAAAAAACAAAGTAACAGAGCCTAGGGCACATCCACTTATGGTCCTATAGCTTAGGGAAATTAAAATCAAAAAGATACAGCCACCCCAAAGTTTGGGACGCCTCTGTTTACAAGAACCTCGTTTACCGTACAAGTTCAATATCACAGAAAGTGAAAAATGGATAAAGAACTTGTGGTACTTACGTACAATGCAGTATCACTCAGCAGTGAAATCTATGTCATCAGGCCCGTAGCAGCACAATGAGTGGATTCAGGTACGATGATTCTAACTGAAATAAGTCACACAGAAAAAGAAACATCATAAGATATCAGTAATACACGGAATGTAAACTTGGCTACACAGGAACTGAATTACAGAACAGAACAGGGTCTCAAATTTAGAAAACCAACTTATGCTTGCTTAAGGGTAAAGGTGAGTTGGGGTGCTGCATAAAACCAGAGATTGAAATGAGCACAGATAAAGTTCCTTAAGCCAAATATGGAATAGACAAGAGCTACTCCTTGCTCAACGAAATGGACTCAACACCGCATATTAAACGCCTAAGAATGTACCTGACTCTTAAGTATCTTAAAACCTATGGATTGCTATGTCTCCGAAAGAGAATCAAGCATGTGTACAGGGACATAAACGCAGCAGTGATAGGATTGGAGAGGTTCGGTGAGCAAATGAAGACCCTTTGAAGTCATATTGCATGGTACCCATTACACGGGTCTCAACTCTCCAGGTTTAAGGTATTCTTCCTTCAGCTAAAACATGCATGTGGAACCCAGAGTATGATCAACCGTGTGAACGGGAGACGTGTTCAAATATGTCTCAGTTTTCCTCCCTTAGTACTCGGGTGCAACATTCCAGACGCTTTACTAACACTCTCCCCACTTGGAGAGTCAGCGCCTTTAACCTCCTGTTTGGCCCAGTTTGCAATTTCTGCGGAAGATGAACAGGAATAGGGAGAACCAATGAGAGACTAGCTGGAGGTGTCTGGACGGGCAAATTTAACTCTCATTTCCCACCAGGAAGAGGAAATAACCAAAGGCTCAGCGTGCCGTGCCGGAACCAGATTAGGGCCTGAAGCCATCCTGCGGTGTTGCGGCCAGGACACAAGAAAGCGAGTTTAAGAAAGGAGCTCAGGGGCACTGTAATTCACAAACCTGCAGAGTTATAAATGACAGCTATCGTCCAAAAATATACTGAAGTACGGCTGCCAAGAGGACTTGAAAGCGGGGCAGAATTGCAGGAAACCGATTTCAGGAGGTAGACTGGAATTGCATTGAAAGCATAGGAAAAGAGGCAGAACGTCCACAATGATGCACTTGGCCAAAAAGGGCGTATGCGTTTTTTCCTGAATATATTCAGGAAAAAACGCATACGCCCTTTTTGGCCAACCAAGCAAACTTGCAAAGGAAATCTGCACTACAATGAAGTCTCACATCCCCCCGGTCAAAAGGGCCATCTGAAAAAAGTGTAAAATCCAGAAAGGCAGGACAGGCCATGGAGAACTGGGAGCCTTGTTATGCTGATGGGCGGGATGTAAATTGCCAACAGACACTCGGGAGAAGTGTATGGTGTTTCCTGAAACATCTAAAAAACAAAGCAACAGAGCCTAGGGCACTTTCACTTATGGTCCTATAGCTTAGGGAAATTAAAATCAAAAAGACACAGCCACCTCAATGTTTTGGACGCCTCTGTTTACAAGAACCTCGTTTACCGTACAAGTTCTCTATCACAGAAAGTGAAAAATGGATAAAGAACTTGTGGTACTTACGTACAATGCAGTATCACTCAGCAATGAAATCTATGTCATCAGGCCCGTAGCAGCATAATGAGTGGATTCAGGTACGATGATTCTAACTGAAATAAGTCACACAGAAAAAGAAACATCATAAGATATCACTAATACACGGAATGTAAACTTGGCTACACAGGAACTGAATTCCAAAACAGAACAGGGTCTCAAATTTAGAAAACCAACTTATGCTTGCTTAAGGGGAAAGGTGAGTTGGGGTGCTGCATAAAACCAGAGATTGAAATGAGCACAGATAAAGTTCCTTAAGCCAAATATGGAATAGACAAGAGCTACTCCTTGCTCAAAGAAATGGACTCAACACCCCATATTAAACGCCTAAGAATGTACCTGACTAGTAAGTATCTTAAAACCTATGGATTGCTATGTCTCCATAAGAGAATCAAGCATGTGTACAGGGGAATAAACGCAGCAGTGATAGGATTGGAGAGGTTCGGTGAGCAAACAAAGACCCTTTGAAGTCATATTGCATGGTACCCATTCCACGGGTTTCAACTACCCAGGTTTAAGGTATTCTTCCTTCAGCTAAAACATGCATGTGGAACCTAGAGTATGATCAACCATGTGATCGGGAGACGTGTTCAAATATGTGTCAGTTTTCATACCCTGGTACACGGGTGCAACATTCCAGACGCTTTACTAACACTCTCCCGACTTGGAGAGTCAGTCCCTTTAACCTCCTGTTTGGCCCAGTTTGCAATTTCTGCGGAAGATGAACAGGAATAGCGAGAACCAATGAGAGACTAGCTGGAGGTCTCTGGACGGGCAAATTTAACTCTCATTTCCCACCAGGAAGAGGAATTAACCAAAGGCTCAGCGTGCCGTGCCGGAACCAGATTAGGGCCTGAAGCCATCCTGCGGTGTTGCGGCCAGCTCACAAGAAAGCGAGTTGAAGAAAGGAGCTCAGGGGCACTGTAATTCACAAACCTGCAGAGTTATAAATGACAACTATCGTCCAAAAATATACTGAAGTAAGGCTGCCAAGAGGACTTGAAAGCGGGGCAGAATTGCAGGAAACCGATTTCAGGAGGTAGACTGGAATTGCATTGAAAGCATAGGAATAGAGGCAGAACGTCCACAATGATGCACTTGGCCAAAAAGGGCGTATGCGTTTTTTCCTGAATATATTAAGGAAAAACGCATACGCACTTTTTGGCCAACCAAGCAAACTTGCAAAGGAAATCTGCACTACAATGAAGTCTCACATCCCCCCGGTCAAAAGGGCCATCTGAAAAAAGTGTAAAATCCAGAAAGGCAGGACAGGCCATGGAGAACTGGGAGCCTTGTTATGCTGATGGGCGGGATGTAAATTGCCAACAGACACTCGGGAGAAGTGTATGGTGTTTCCTGAAACATCTAAAAAACAAAGCAACAGAGCCAAGGGCACTTCCACTTATGGCCCTATAGCTTAGGGAAATTAAAATCAAAACGACACAGCCACCCCAAAGTTTGGGACACCTCTGTTTACAAGAACCTCGTTTACTGTACAAGTTCAATATCACAGAAAGTGAAAAATGGATAAAGAACTTGTGGTACATACGTACAATGCAGTATCACTCAGCAGTGAAATCTATGTCATCAGGCCCGTAGCAGCACAATGAGTGGATTCAGGTACGATGATTCTAACTGAAATAAGTCACACAGAAAAAGAAACATCATAAGATATCAGTAATACACGGAATGTAAACTTGGCTACACAGGAACTGAATTCCAAAACAGAAGAGGGTCTCAAATTTAGAAAACCAACTTATGCTTGCTTAAGGGGAAAGGAGAGTTGGGGTGCTGCATAAAACCAGAGATTGAAATGAGCACAGATAAAGTTCCTTAAGCCAAATATGGAATAGACAAGAGCTACTCCTTGCTCAAAGAAATGGACTCAACACCCCATATTAAACGCCTAAGAATGTACCTGACTAGTAATTATCTTAAAACCTATGGATTGCTATGTCTCCATAAGAGAATCAAGCATGTGTACAGGGACATAAACGCAGCAGTGATAGGATTGGAGAGGTTCGGTGAGCAAACGAAGACCCTTTGAAGTCATATTGCATGGTACCCATTCCACGGGTTTCAACTACTCAGGTTTAAGGTATTCTTCCTTCAGCTAAAACATGCATGTGGAACCTAGAGTATGATCAACCATGTGATCGGGAGACGTGTTCAAATATGTGTCAGTTTTCATACCCTGGTACACGGGTGCAACATTCCAGACGCTTTACTAACACTCTCCCGACTTGGAGAGTCAGTCCCTTTAACCTCCTGTTTGGCCCAGTTTGCAATTTCTGCGGAAGATGAACAGGAATAGCGAGAACCAATGAGAGACTAGCTGGAGGTCTCTGGACGGGCAAATTTAACTCTCATTTCCCACCAGGAAGAGGAATTAACCAAAGGCTCAGCGTGCCGTGCCGGAACCAGATTAGGGCCTGAAGCCATCCTGCGGTGTTGCGGCCAGCTCACAAGAAAGCGAGTTGAAGAAAGGAGCTCAGGGGCACTGTAATTCACAAACCTGCAGAGTTATAAATGACAACTATCGTCCAAAAATATACTGAAGTAAGGCTGCCAAGAGGACTTGAAAGCAGGGCAGAATTGCAGGAAACCGATTTCAGGAGGTAGACTGGAATTGCATTGAAAGCATAGGAAAAGAGGCAGAACGTCCACAATGATGCACTTGGCCAAAAAGGGCGTATGCGTTTTTTCCTGAATATATTCAGGAAAAAACGCATACGCCCTTTTTGGCCAACCAAGCAAGCTTGCAAAGGAAATCTGCACTACAATGAAGTCTCACATCCCCCCGGTCAAAAGGGCCATCTGAAAAAAGTGTAAAATCCAGAAAGGCAGGACAGGCCATGGAGAACTGGGAGCCTTGTTATGCTGATGGGCGGGATGTAAATTGCCAACAGACACTCGGGAGAAGTGTATGGTGTTTCCTGAAACATCTAAAAAACAAAGCAACAGAGCCAAGGGCACTTCCACTTATGGCCCTATAGCTTAGGGAAATTAAAATCAAAACGACACAGCCACCCCAAAGTTTGGGACGCCTCTGTTTACAAGAACCTCGTTTACCGTACAAGTTCAATATCACAGAAAGTGAAAAATGGATAAAGAACTTGTGGTACTTACGTACAATGCAGTATCACTCAGCAGTGATATCTATGTCATCAGGCCCGTAGCAGCACAATGAGTGGATTCAGGTACGATGATTCTAACTGAAATAAGTCACACAGAAAAAGAAACATCATAAGATATCACTAATACACGGAATGTAAACTTGGCTACACAGGAACTGAATTCCAAAACAGAACAGGGTCTCAAATTTAGAAAACCAACTTATGCTTGCTTAAGGGGAAAGGTGAGTTGGGGTGCTGCATAAAACCAGAGATTGAAATGAGCACAGATAAAGTTCCTTAAGCCAAATATGGAATAGACAAGAGCTACTCCTTGCTCAAAGAAATGGACTCAACACCCCATATTAAACGCCTAAGAATGTACCTGACTAGTAAGTATCTTAAAACCTATGGATTGCTATGTCTCCATAAGAGAATCAAGCATGTGTACAGGGGAATAAACGCAGCAGTGATAGGATTGGAGAGGTTCGGTGAGCAAACAAAGACCCTTTGAAGTCATATTGCATGGTACCCATTCCACGGGTTTCAACTACCCAGGTTTAAGGTATTCTTCCTTCAGCTAAAACATGCATGTGGAACCTAGAGTATGATCAACCATGTGATCGGGAGACGTGTTCAAATATGTGTCAGTTTTCATACCCTGGTACACGGGTGCAACATTCCAGACGCTTTACTAACACTCTCCCGACTTGGAGAGTCAGTCCCTTTAACCTCCTGTTTGGCCCAGTTTGCAATTTCTGCGGAAGATGAACAGGAATAGCGAGAACCAATGAGAGACTAGCTGGAGGTCTCTGGACGGGCAAATTTAACTCTCATTTCCCACCAGGAAGAGGAATTAACCAAAGGCTCAGCGTGCCGTGCCGGAACCAGATTAGGGCCTGAAGCCATCCTGCGGTGTTGCGGCCAGCTCACAAGAAAGCGAGTTGAAGAAAGGAGCTCAGGGGCACTGTAATTCACAAACCTGCAGAGTTATAAATGACAACTATCGTCCAAAAATATACTGAAGTAAGGCTGCCAAGAGGACTTGAAAGCGGGGCAGAATTGCAGGAAACCGATTTCAGGAGGTAGACTGGAATTGCATTGAAAGCATAGGAATAGAGGCAGAACGTCCACAATGATGCACTTGGCCAAAAAGGGCGTATGCGTTTTTTCCTGAATATATTAAGGAAAAACGCATACGCACTTTTTGGCCAACCAAGCAAACTTGCAAAGGAAATCTGCACTACAATGAAGTCTCACATCCCCCCGGTCAAAAGGGCCATCTGAAAAAAGTGTAAAATCCAGAAAGGCAGGACAGGCCATGGAGAACTGGGAGCCTTGTTATGCTGATGGGCGGGATGTAAATTGCCAACAGACACTCGGGAGAAGTGTATGGTGTTTCCTGAAACATCTAAAAAACAAAGCAACAGAGCCAAGGGCACTTCCACTTATGGCCCTATAGCTTAGGGAAATTAAAATCAAAACGACACAGCCACCCCAAAGTTTGGGACACCTCTGTTTACAAGAACCTCGTTTACTGTACAAGTTCAATATCACAGAAAGTGAAAAATGGATAAAGAACTTGTGGTACATACGTACAATGCAGTATCACTCAGCAGTGAAATCTATGTCATCAGGCCCGTAGCAGCACAATGAGTGGATTCAGGTACGATGATTCTAACTGAAATAAGTCACACAGAAAAAGAAACATCATAAGATATCAGTAATACACGGAATGTAAACTTGGCTACACAGGAACTGAATTCCAAAACAGAAGAGGGTCTCAAATTTAGAAAACCAACTTATGCTTGCTTAAGGGGAAAGGAGAGTTGGGGTGCTGCATAAAACCAGAGATTGAAATGAGCACAGATAAAGTTCCTTAAGCCAAATATGGAATAGACAAGAGCTACTCCTTGCTCAAAGAAATGGACTCAACACCCCATATTAAACGCCTAAGAATGTACCTGACTAGTAATTATCTTAAAACCTATGGATTGCTATGTCTCCATAAGAGAATCAAGCATGTGTACAGGGACATAAACGCAGCAGTGATAGGATTGGAGAGGTTCGGTGAGCAAACGAAGACCCTTTGAAGTCATATTGCATGGTACCCATTCCACGGGTTTCAACTACTCAGGTTTAAGGTATTCTTCCTTCAGCTAAAACATGCATGTGGAACCTAGAGTATGATCAACCATGTGATCGGGAGACGTGTTCAAATATGTGTCAGTTTTCATACCCTGGTACACGGGTGCAACATTCCAGACGCTTTACTAACACTCTCCCGACTTGGAGAGTCAGTCCCTTTAACCTCCTGTTTGGCCCAGTTTGCAATTTCTGCGGAAGATGAACAGGAATAGCGAGAACCAATGAGAGACTAGCTGGAGGTCTCTGGACGGGCAAATTTAACTCTCATTTCCCACCAGGAAGAGGAATTAACCAAAGGCTCAGCGTGCCGTGCCGGAACCAGATTAGGGCCTGAAGCCATCCTGCGGTGTTGCGGCCAGCTCACAAGAAAGCGAGTTGAAGAAAGGAGCTCAGGGGCACTGTAATTCACAAACCTGCAGAGTTATAAATGACAACTATCGTCCAAAAATATACTGAAGTAAGGCTGCCAAGAGGACTTGAAAGCAGGGCAGAATTGCAGGAAACCGATTTCAGGAGGTAGACTGGAATTGCATTGAAAGCATAGGAAAAGAGGCAGAACGTCCACAATGATGCACTTGGCCAAAAAGGGCGTATGCGTTTTTTCCTGAATATATTCAGGAAAAAACGCATACGCCCTTTTTGGCCAACCAAGCAAGCTTGCAAAGGAAATCTGCACTACAATGAAGTCTCACATCCCCCCGGTCAAAAGGGCCATCTGAAAAAAGTGTAAAATCCAGAAAGGCAGGACAGGCCATGGAGAACTGGGAGCCTTGTTATGCTGATGGGCGGGATGTAAATTGCCAACAGACACTCGGGAGAAGTGTATGGTGTTTCCTGAAACATCTAAAAAACAAAGCAACAGAGCCAAGGGCACTTCCACTTATGGCCCTATAGCTTAGGGAAATTAAAATCAAAACGACACAGCCACCCCAAAGTTTGGGACGCCTCTGTTTACAAGAACCTCGTTTACCGTACAAGTTCAATATCACAGAAAGTGAAAAATGGATAAAGAACTTGTGGTACTTACGTACAATGCAGTATCACTCAGCAGTGATATCTATGTCATCAGGCCCGTAGCAGCACAATGAGTGGATTCAGGTACGATGATTCTAACTGAAATAAGTCACACAGAAAAAGAAACATCATAAGATATCACTAATACACGGAATGTAAACTTGGCTACACAGGAACTGAATTACAGAACAGAACAGGGTCTCAAATTTAGAAAACCAACTTATGCTTGCTTAAGGGTAAAGGTGAGTTGGGGTGCTGCATAAAACCAGAGATTGAAATGAGCACAGATAAAGTTCCTTAAGCCAAATATGGAATAGACAAGAGCTACTCCTTGCTCAACGAAATGGACTCAACACCGCATATTAAACGCCTAAGAATGTACCTGACTCTTAAGTATCTTAAAACCTATGGATTGCTATGTCTCCGAAAGAGAATCAAGCATGTGTACAGGGACAAAAACGCAGCAGTGATAGGATTGGAGAGGTTCGGTGAGCAAACGAAGACCCTTTGAAGTCATATTGCATGGTACCCATTCCACGGGTTTCAACTACTCAGGTTTAAGGTATTCTTCCTTCAGCTAAAACATGCATGTGGAACCTAGAGTATGATCAACCATGTGATCGGGAGACGTGTTCAAATATGTGTCAGTTTTCATACCCTGGTACACGGGTGCAACATTCCAGACGCTTTACTAACACTCTCGCGACTTGGAACGTCAGTCCCTTTAACCTCCTGTTTGGCCCAGTTTGCAATTTCTGCGGAAGATGAACAGGAATAGCGAGAACCAATGAGAGACTAGCTGGAGGTCTCTGGACGGGCAAATTTAACTCTCATTTCCCACCAGGAAGAGGAATTAACCAAAGGCTCAGCGTGCCGTGCCGGAACCAGATTAGGGCCTGAAGCCATCCTGCGGTGTTGCGGCCAGCTCACAAGAAAGCGAGTTGAAGAAAGGAGCTCAGGGGCACTGTAATTCACAAACCTGCAGAGTTATAAATGACAACTATCGTCCAAAAATATACTGAAGTAAGGCTGCCAAGAGGACTTGAAAGCGGGGCAGAATTGCAGGAAACCGATTTCAGGAGGTAGACTGGAATTGCATTGAAAGCATAGGAAAAGAGGCAGAACGTCCACAATGATGCACTTGGCCAAAAAGGGCGTATGCGTTTTTTCCTGAATATATTCAGGAAAAAACGCATACGCCCTTTTTGGCCAACCAAGCAAACTTGCAAAGGAAATCTGCACTACAATGAAGTCTCACATCCCCCCGGTCAAAAGGGCCATCTGAAAAAAGTGTAAAATCCAGAAAGGCAGGACAGGCCATGGAGAACTGGGAGCCTTGTTATGCTGATGGGCGGGATGTAAATTGCCAACAGACACTCGGGAGAAGTGTATGGTGTTTCCTGAAACATCTAAAAAACAAAGCAACAGAGCCAAGGGCACTTCCACTTATGGCCCTATAGCTTAGGGAAATTAAAATCAAAACGACACAGCCACCCCAAAGTTTGGGACGCCTCTGTTTACAAGAACCTCGTTTACCGTACAAGTTCAATATCACAGAAAGTGAAAAATGGATAGAGAACTTGTGGTACTTACGTACAATGCAGTATCACTCAGCAGTGAAATCTATGTCATCAGGCCTGTAGCAGAACAATGAGTGGATTCAGGTACGATGATTCTAACTGAAATAAGTCACACAGAAAAAGAAACATCATAAGATATCAGTAATACACGGAATGTAAACTTGGCTACACAGGAACTGAATTACAGAACAGAACAGGGACTCAAATTTAGAAAAACAACTTATGCTTGCTTAAGGGTAAAGGTGAGTTGGGATGCTGCATAAAAGCAGAGATTGAAATGAGCACAGATAAAGTTCCTTAAGCCAAATATGGAATAGACAAGAGCTACTCCTTGCTCAATGAAATGGACTCAACACCGCATATTAAACGCCTAAGAATGTACCTGACTCTTAAGTATCTTAAAACCTATGGATTGCTATGTCTCCGAAAGAGAATCAAGCATGTGTACAGGGACATAAACGCAGCAGTGATAGGATTGGAGAGGTTTGGTGAGCAAATGAAGACCCTTTGAAGTCATATTGCATGGTACCCATTCCACGGGTTTCAACTACCCAGGTTTAAGGTATTCTTCCTTCAGCTAAAACATGCATGTGGAACCTAGAGTATGATCAACCATGTGATCGGGAGACGTGTTCAAATATGTCTCAGTTTTCGTACCCTGGTACTCGGGTGCAACATTCCAGACGCTTTACTAACACTCTCCCGACTTGGAGAGACAGTCCCTTTAAACTCCTGTTTGGCCCAGTTTGCAATTTCTGCGGAAGATGAACAGGAATAGCGAGAACCAATGAGAGACTAGCTGGAGGTGTCTGGACGGGCAAATTTAACTCTCATTTCCCACCAGGAAGAGGAAATAACAAAAGGCTCAGCGTGCCGTGCCGGAACCAGATTAGGGCCTGAAGCCATCCTGCGGTGTTGCGGCCAGCTCACAAGAAAGCGAGTTGAAGAAAGGAGCTCAGGGGCACTGTAATTCACAAACCTGCAGAGTTATAAATGACAGCTATCGTCCAAAAATATACTGAAGTAAGGCTGCCAAGAGGACTTGAAAGCGGGGCAGAATTGCAGGAAACCGATTTCAGGAGGTAGACTGGAATTGCATTGAAAGCATAGGAAAAGAGGCAGAACGTCCACAATGATGCACTTGGCCAAAAAGGGCGTATGCGTTTTTTCCTGAATATATTCAGGAAAAAACGCATACGCCCTTTTTGGCCAACCAAGCAAACTTGCAAAGGAAATCTGCACTACAATGAAGTCTCACATCCCCCCGGTCAAAAGGGCCATCTGAAAAAAGTGTAAAATCCAGAAAGGCAGGACAGGCCATGGAGAACTGGGAGCCTTGTTATGCTGATGGGCGGGATGTAAATTGCCAACAGACACTCGGGAGAAGTGTATGGTGTTTCCTGAAACATCTAAAAAACAAAGCAACAGAGCCTAGGGCACTTTCACTTATGGTCCTATAGCTTAGGGAAATTAAAATCAAAAAGATACTGCCACGCCAAAGTTTGGGACGCCTCTGTTTACAAGAACCTCGTTTACCGTACAAGTTCAATATCACAGAAAGTGAAAAATGGATAAAGAACTTGTGGTACATACGTACAATGCAGTATCACTCAGCAGTGAAATCTATGTCATCAGGCCCGTATCAGCACAATGAGTGGATTCAGGTACGATGATTCTAACTGAAATAAGTCACACAGAAAAAGAAACATCATAAGATATCAGTAATACACGGAATGTAAACTTGGCTACACAGGAACTGAATTCCAAAACAGAACAGGGTCTCAAATTTAGAAAACCAACTTATGCTTGCTTAAGGGGAAAGGTGAGTTGGGGTGCTGCATAAAACCAGAGATTGAAATGAGCACAGATAAAGTTCCTTAAGCCAAATATGGAATAGACAAGAGCTACTCCTTGCTCAAAGAAATGGACTCAACACCCCATATTAAACGCCTAAGAATGTACCTGACTAGTAAGTATCTTAAAACCTATGGATTGCTATGTCTCCATAAGAGAATCAAGCATGTGTACAGGGACATAAACGCAGCAGTGATAGGATTGGAGAGGTTCGGTGAGCAAACGAAGACCCTTTGAAGTCATATTGCATGGTACCCATTGCACGGGTTTCAACTACTCAGGTTTAAGGTATTCTTCCTTCAGCTAAAACATGCATGTGGAACCTAGAGTATGATCAACCATGTGATCGGGAGACGTGTTCAAATATGTGTCAGTTTTCATACCCTGGTACACGGGTGCAACATTCCAGACGCTTTACTAACACTCTCCCGACTTGGAGAGTCAGTCCCTTTAACCTCCTGTTTGGCCCAGTTTGCAATTTCTGCGGAAGATGAACAGGAATAGCGAGAACCAATGAGAGACTAGCTGGAGGTCTCTGGACGGGCAAATTTAACTCTCATTTCCCACCAGGAAGAGGAATTAACCAAAGGCTCAGCGTGCCGTGCCGGAACCAGATTAGGGCCTGAAGCCATCCTGCGGTGTTGCGGCCAGCTCACAAGAAAGCGAGTTGAAGAAAGGAGCTCAGGGGCACTGTAATTCACAAACCTGCAGAGTTATAAATGACAACTATCGTCCAAAAATATACTGAAGTAAGGCTGCCAAGAGGACTTGAAAGCGGGGCAGAATTGCAGGAAACCGATTTCAGGAGGTAGACTGGAATTGCATTGAAAGCATAGGAAAAGAGGCAGAACGTCCACAATGATGCACTTGGCCAAAAAGGGCGTATGCGTTTTTTCCTGAATATATTCAGGAAAAAACGCATACGCCCTTTTTGGCCAACCAAGCAAGCTTGCAAAGGAAATCTGCACTACAATGAAGTCTCACATCCCCCCGGTCAAAAGGGCCATCTGAAAAAAGTGTAAAATCCAGAAAGGCAGGACAGGCCATGGAGAACTGGGAGCCTTGTTATGCTGATGGGCGGGATGTAAATTGCCAACAGACACTCGGGAGAAGTGTATGGTGTTTCCTGAAACATCTAAAAAACAAAGCAACAGAGCCAAGGGCACTTCCACTTATGGCCCTATAGCTTAGGGAAATTAAAATCAAAACGACACAGCCACCCCAAAGTTTGGGACGCCTCTGTTTACAAGAACCTCGTTTACCGTACAAGTTCAATATCACAGAAAGTGAAAAATGGATAAAGAACTTGTGGTACTTACGTACAATGCAGTATCACTCAGCAGTGAAATCTATGTCATCAGGCCCGTAGCAGAACAATGAGTGGATTCAGGTACGATGATTCTAACTGAAATAAGTCACACAGAAAAAGAAACATCATAAGATATCAGTAATACACGGAATGTAAACTTGGCTACACAGGAACTGAATTACAGAACAGAACAGGGACTCAAATTTAGAAAAACAACTTATGCTTGCTTAAGGGTAAAGGTGAGTTGGGATGCTGCATAAAAGCAGAGATTGAAATGAGCACAGATAAAGTTCCTTAAGCCAAATATGGAATAGACAAGAGCTACTCCTTGCTCAACGAAATGGACTCAACACCGCATATTAAACGCCTAAGAAAGTACCTGACTCTTAAGTATCTTAAAACCTATGGATTGCTATGTCTCCGAAAGAGAATCAAGCATGTGTACAGGGACATAAACGCAGCAGTGATAGGATTGGAGAGGTTTGGTGAGCAAATGAAGACCCTTTGAAGTCATATTGCATGGTACCCATTCCACGGGTTTCAACTACCCAGGTTTAAGGTATTCTTCCTTCAGCTAAAACATGCATGTGGAACCTAGAGTATGATCAACCATGTGATCGGGAGACGTGTTCAAATATGTCTCAGTTTTCGTACCCTGGTACTCGGGTGCAACATTCCAGACGCTTTACTAACACTCTCCCGACTTGGAGAGACAGTCCCTTTAAACTCCTGTTTGGCCCAGTTTGCAATTTCTGCGGAAGATGAACAGGAATAGCGAGAACCAATGAGAGACTAGCTGGAGGTGTCTGGACGGGCAAATTTAACTCTCATTTCCCACCAGGAAGAGGAAATAACAAAAGGCTCAGCGTGCCGTGCCGGAACCAGATTAGGGCCTGAAGCCATCCTGCGGTGTTGCGGCCAGCTCACAAGAAAGCGAGTTGAAGAAAGGAGCTCAGGGGCACTGTAATTCACAAACCTGCAGAGTTATAAATGACAACTATCGTCCAAAAATATACTGAAGTAAGGCTGCCAAGAGGACTTGAAAGCGGGGCAGAATTGCAGGAAACCGATTTCAGGAGGTAGACTGGAATTGCATTGAAAGCATAGGAAAAGAGGCAGAACGTCCACAATGATGCACTTGGCCAAAAAGGGCGTATGCGTTTTTTCCTGAATATATTCAGGAAAAAACGCATACGCCCTTTTTGGCCAACCAAGCAAACTTGCAAAGGAAATCTGCACTACAATGAAGTCTCACATCCCCCCGGTCAAAAGGGCCATCTGAAAAAAGTGTAAAATCCAGAAAGGCAGGACAGGCCATGGAGAACTGGGAGCCTTGTTATGCTGATGGGCGGGATGTAAATTGCCAACAGACACTCGGGAGAAGTGTATGGTGTTTCCTGAAACATCTAAAAAACAAAGCAACAGAGCCTAGGGCACTTTCACTTATGGTCCTATAGCTTAGGGAAATTAAAATCAAAAAGATACTGCCACCCCAAAGTTTGGGACGCCTCTGTTTACAAGAACCTCGTTTACCGTACAAGTTCAATATCACAGAAAGTGAAAAATGGATAAAGAACTTGTGGTACTTACGTACAATGCAGTATCACTCAGCAGTGAAATCTATGTCATCAGGCCCGTAGCAGCACAATGAGTGGATTCAGGTACGATGATTCTAACTGAAATAAGTCACACAGAAAAAGAAACATCATAAGATATCAGTAATACACGGAATGTAAACTTGGCTACACAGGAACTGAATTACAGAACAGAACAGGGTCTCAAATTTAGAAAACCAACTTATGCTTGTTTAAGGGTAAAGGTGAGTTGGGGTGCTGCATAAAAGCAGAGATTGAAATGAGCACAGATAAAGTTCCTTAAGCCAAATATGGAATAGACAAGAGCTACTCCTTGCTCAACGAAATGGACTCAACACCGCATATTAAACGCCTAAGAATGTACCTGACTCTTAAGTATCTTAAATCCTATGGATTGCTATGTCTCCGAAAGAGAATCAAGCATGTGTACAGGGACATAAACGCAGCAGTGATAGGATTAGAGAGGTTCGGTGAGCAAACGAAGACCCTTTGAAGTCATATTGCATGGTACCCATTCCACGGGTTTCAACTACCCAGGTTTAAGGTATTCTTCCTTCAGCTAAAACATGCATGTGGAACCTAGAGTATGATCAACCATGTGATCGGGAGACGTGTTCAAATATGTCTCAGTTTTCGTACCCTGGTACTCGGGTGCAACATTCCAGACGCTTTACTAACACTCTCCCGACTTGGAGAGACAGTCCCTTTAAACTCCTGTTTGGCCCAGTTTGCAATTTCTGCGGAAGATGAACAGGAATAGCGAGAACCAATGAGAGACTAGCTGGAGGTGTCTGGACGGGCAAATTTAACTCTCATTTCCCACCAGGAAGAGGAAATAACAAAAGGCTCAGCGTGCCGTGCCGGAACCAGATTAGGGCCTGAAGCCATCCTGCGGTGTTGCGGCCAGCTCACAAGAAAGCGAGTTGAAGAAAGGAGCTCAGGGGCACTGTAATTCACAAACCTGCAGAGTTATAAATGACAGCTATCGTCCAAAAATATACTGAAGTAAGGCTGCCAAGAGGACTTGAAAGCGGGGCAGAATTGCAGGAAACCGATTTCAGGAGGTAGACTGGAATTGCATTGAAAGCATAGGAAAAGAGGCAGAACGTCCACAATGATGCACTTGGCCAAAAAGGGCGTATGCGTTTTTTCCTGAATATATTCAGGAAAAAACGCATACGCCCTTTTTGGCCAACCAAGCAAACTTGCAAAGGAAATCTGCACTACAATGAAGTCTCACATCCCCCCGGTCAAAAGGGCCATCTGAAAAAAGTGTAAAATCCAGAAAGGCAGGACAGGCCATGGAGAACTGGGAGCCTTGTTATGCTGATGGGCGGGATGTAAATTGCCAACAGACACTCGGGAGAAGTGTATGGTGTTTCCTGAAACATCTAAAAAACAAAGCAACAGAGCCTAGGGCACTTTCACTTATGGTCCTATAGCTTAGGGAAATTAAAATCAAAAAGATACTGCCACGCCAAAGTTTGGGACGCCTCTGTTTACAAGAACCTCGTTTACCGTACAAGTTCAATATCACAGAAAGTGAAAAATGGATAAAGAACTTGTGGTACATACGTACAATGCAGTATCACTCAGCAGTGAAATCTATGTCATCAGGCCCGTATCAGCACAATGAGTGGATTCAGGTACGATGATTCTAACTGAAATAAGTCACACAGAAAAAGAAACATCATAAGATATCAGTAATACACGGAATGTAAACTTGGCTACACAGGAACTGAATTCCAAAACAGAACAGGGTCTCAAATTTAGAAAACCAACTTATGCTTGCTTAAGGGGAAAGGTGAGTTGGGGTGCTGCATAAAACCAGAGATTGAAATGAGCACAGATAAAGTTCCTTAAGCCAAATATGGAATAGACAAGAGCTACTCCTTGCTCAAAGAAATGGACTCAACACCCCATATTAAACGCCTAAGAATGTACCTGACTAGTAAGTATCTTAAAACCTATGGATTGCTATGTCTCCATAAGAGAATCAAGCATGTGTACAGGGACATAAACGCAGCAGTGATAGGATTGGAGAGGTTCGGTGAGCAAACGAAGACCCTTTGAAGTCATATTGCATGGTACCCATTGCACGGGTTTCAACTACTCAGGTTTAAGGTATTCTTCCTTCAGCTAAAACATGCATGTGGAACCTAGAGTATGATCAACCATGTGATCGGGAGACGTGTTCAAATATGTGTCAGTTTTCATACCCTGGTACACGGGTGCAACATTCCAGACGCTTTACTAACACTCTCCCGACTTGGAGAGTCAGTCCCTTTAACCTCCTGTTTGGCCCAGTTTGCAATTTCTGCGGAAGATGAACAGGAATAGCGAGAACCAATGAGAGACTACCTGGAGGTCTCTGGACGGGCAAATTTAACTCTCATTTCCCACCAGGAAGAGGAATTAACCAAAGGCTCAGCGTGCCGTGCCGGAACCAGATTAGGGCCTGAAGCCATCCTGCGGTGTTGCGGCCAGCTCACAAGAAAGCGAGTTGAAGAAAGGAGCTCAGGGGCACTGTAATTCACAAACCTGCAGAGTTATAAATGACAACTATCGTCCAAAAATATACTGAAGTAAGGCTGCCAAGAGGACTTGAAAGCGGGGCAGAATTGCAGGAAACCGATTTCAGGAGGTAGACTGGAATTGCATTGAAAGCATAGGAAAAGAGGCAGAACGTCCACAATGATGCACTTGGCCAAAAAGGGCGTATGCGTTTTTTCCTGAATATATTCAGGAAAAAACGCATACGCCCTTTTTGGCCAACCAAGCAAGCTTGCAAAGGAAATCTGCACTACAATGAAGTCTCACATCCCCCCGGTCAAAAGGGCCATCTGAAAAAAGTGTAAAATCCAGAAAGGCAGGACAGGCCATGGAGAACTGGGAGCCTTGTTATGCTGATGGGCGGGATGTAAATTGCCAACAGACACTCGGGAGAAGTGTATGGTGTTTCCTGAAACATCTAAAAAACAAAGCAACAGAGCCAAGGGCACTTCCACTTATGGCCCTATAGCTTAGGGAAATTAAAATCAAAACGACACAGCCACCCCAAAGTTTGGGACGCCTCTGTTTACAAGAACCTCGTTTACCGTACAAGTTCAATATCACAGAAAGTGAAAAATGGATAAAGAACTTGTGGTACTTACGTACAATGCAGTATCACTCAGCAGTGAAATCTATGTCATCAGGCCCGTAGCAGAACAATGAGTGGATTCAGGTACGATGATTCTAACTGAAATAAGTCACACAGAAAAAGAAACATCATAAGATATCAGTAATACACGGAATGTAAACTTGGCTACACAGGAACTGAATTACAGAACAGAACAGGGACTCAAATTTAGAAAAACAACTTATGCTTGCTTAAGGGTAAAGGTGAGTTGGGATGCTGCATAAAAGCAGAGATTGAAATGAGCACAGATAAAGTTCCTTAAGCCAAATATGGAATAGACAAGAGCTACTCCTTGCTCAACGAAATGGACTCAACACCGCATATTAAACGCCTAAGAAAGTACCTGACTCTTAAGTATCTTAAAACCTATGGATTGCTATGTCTCCGAAAGAGAATCAAGCATGTGTACAGGGACATAAACGCAGCAGTGATAGGATTGGAGAGGTTTGGTGAGCAAATGAAGACCCTTTGAAGTCATATTGCATGGTACCCATTCCACGGGTTTCAACTACCCAGGTTTAAGGTATTCTTCCTTCAGCTAAAACATGCATGTGGAACCTAGAGTATGATCAACCATGTGATCGGGAGACGTGTTCAAATATGTCTCAGTTTTCGTACCCTGGTACTCGGGTGCAACATTCCAGACGCTTTACTAACACTCTCCCGACTTGGAGAGACAGTCCCTTTAAACTCCTGTTTGGCCCAGTTTGCAATTTCTGCGGAAGATGAACAGGAATAGCGAGAACCAATGAGAGACTAGCTGGAGGTGTCTGGACGGGCAAATTTAACTCTCATTTCCCACCAGGAAGAGGAAATAACAAAAGGCTCAGCGTGCCGTGCCGGAACCAGATTAGGGCCTGAAGCCATCCTGCGGTGTTGCGGCCAGCTCACAAGAAAGCGAGTTGAAGAAAGGAGCTCAGGGGCACTGTAATTCACAAACCTGCAGAGTTATAAATGACAACTATCGTCCAAAAATATACTGAAGTAAGGCTGCCAAGAGGACTTGAAAGCGGGGCAGAATTGCAGGAAACCGATTTCAGGAGGTAGACTGGAATTGCATTGAAAGCATAGGAAAAGAGGCAGAACGTCCACAATGATGCACTTGGCCAAAAAGGGCGTATGCGTTTTTTCCTGAATATATTCAGGAAAAAACGCATACGCCCTTTTTGGCCAACCAAGCAAACTTGCAAAGGAAATCTGCACTACAATGAAGTCTCACATCCCCCCGGTCAAAAGGGCCATCTGAAAAAAGTGTAAAATCCAGAAAGGCAGGACAGGCCATGGAGAACTGGGAGCCTTGTTATGCTGATGGGCGGGATGTAAATTGCCAACAGACACTCGGGAGAAGTGTATGGTGTTTCCTGAAACATCTAAAAAACAAAGCAACAGAGCCTAGGGCACTTTCACTTATGGTCCTATAGCTTAGGGAAATTAAAATCAAAAAGATACTGCCACCCCAAAGTTTGGGACGCCTCTGTTTACAAGAACCTCGTTTACCGTACAAGTTCAATATCACAGAAAGTGAAAAATGGATAAAGAACTTGTGGTACTTACGTACAATGCAGTATCACTCAGCAGTGAAATCTATGTCATCAGGCCCGTAGCAGCACAATGAGTGGATTCAGGTACGATGATTCTAACTGAAATAAGTCACACAGAAAAAGAAACATCATAAGATATCAGTAATACACGGAATGTAAACTTGGCTACACAGGAACTGAATTACAGAACAGAACAGGGTCTCAAATTTAGAAAACCAACTTATGCTTGTTTAAGGGTAAAGGTGAGTTGGGGTGCTGCATAAAAGCAGAGATTGAAATGAGCACAGATAAAGTTCCTTAAGCCAAATATGGAATAGACAAGAGCTACTCCTTGCTCAACGAAATGGACTCAACACCGCATATTAAACGCCTAAGAATGTACCTGACTCTTAAGTATCTTAAATCCTATGGATTGCTATGTCTCCGAAAGAGAATCAAGCATGTGTACAGGGACATAAACGCAGCAGTGATAGGATTAGAGAGGTTCGGTGAGCAAACGAAGACCCTTTGAAGTCATATTGCATGGTACCCATTCCACGGGTTTCAACTACCCAGGTTTAAGGTATTCTTCCTTCAGCTAAAACATGCATGTGGAACCTAGAGTATGATCAACCATGTGATCGGGAGACGTGTTCAAATATGTCTCAGTTTTCGTACCCTGGTACTCAGGTGCAACATTCCAGACGCTTTACTAACACTCTCCCGACTTGGAGAGACAGTCCCTTTAAACTCCTGTTTGGCCCAGTTTGCAATTTCTGCGGAAGATGAACAGGAATAGCGAGAACCAATGAGAGACTAGCTGGAGGTGTCTGGACGGGCAAATTTAACTCTCATTTCCCACCAGGAAGAGGAAATAACAAAAGGCTCAGCGTGCCGTGCCGGAACCAGATTAGGGCCTGAAGCCATCCTGCGGTGTTGCGGCCAGCTCACAAGAAAGCGAGTTGAAGAAAGGAGCTCAGGGGCACTGTAATTCACAAACCTGCAGAGTTATAAATGACAACTATCGTCCAAAAATATACTGAAGTAAGGCTGCCAAGAGGACTTGAAAGCGGGGCAGAATTGCAGGAAACCGATTTCAGGAGGTAGACTGGAATTGCATTGAAAGCATAGGAAAAGAGGCAGAACGTCCACAATGATGCACTTGGCCAAAAAGGGCGTATGCGTTTTTTCCTGAATATATTCAGGAAAAAACGCATACGCCCTTTTTGGCCAACCAAGCAAACTTGCAAAGGAAATCTGCACTACAATGAAGTCCCACTTCCCCCCGGTCAAAATGGCCATCTGAAAAAAGTGTAAAATCCAGAAAGGCAGGACAGGCCATGGAGAACTGGGAGCCTTGTTATGCTGATGGGTGGGATGTAAATTGCCAACAGACACTCGGGAGAAGTGTATGGTGTTTCCTGAAACATCTAAAAAACAAAGTAACAGAGCCTAGGGCACATCCACTTATGGTCCTATAGCTTAGGGAAATTAAAATCAAAAAGATACAGCCACCCCAAAGTTTGGGACGCCTCTGTTTACAAGAACCTCGTTTACCGTACAAGTTCAATATCACAGAAAGTGAAAAATGGATAAAGAACTTGTGGTACTTACGTACAATGCAGTATCACTCAGCAGTGAAATCTATGTCATCAGGCCCGTAGCAGCACAATGAGTGGATTCAGGTACGATGATTCTAACTGAAATAAGTCACACAGAAAAAGAAACATCATAAGATATCAGTAATACACGGAATGTAAACTTGGCTACACAGGAACTGAATTACAGAACAGAACAGGGTCTCAAATTTAGAAAACCAACTTATGCTTGCTTAAGGGTAAAGGTGAGTTGGGGTGCTGCATAAAACCAGAGATTGAAATGAGCACAGATAAAGTTCCTTAAGCCAAATATGGAATAGACAAGAGCTACTCCTTGCTCAACGAAATGGACTCAACACCGCATATTAAACGCCTAAGAATGTACCTGACTCTTAAGTATCTTAAAACCTATGGATTGCTATGTCTCCGAAAGAGAATCAAGCACGTGTACAGGGACATAAACGCAGCAGTGATAGGATTGGAGAGGTTCGGTGAGCAAATGAAGACCCTTTGAAGTCATATTGCATGGTACCCATTACACGGGTTTCAACTACCCAGGTTTAAGGTATTCTTCCTTCAGCTAAAACATGCATGTGGAACCCAGAGTATGATCAACCGTGTGAACGGGAGACGTGTTCAAATATGTCTCAGTTTTCCTCCCCTAGTACTCGGGTGCAACATTCCAGACGCTTTACTAACACTCTCCCCACTTGGAGAGTCAGCGCCTTTAACCTCCTGTTTGGCCCAGTTTGCAATTTCTGCGGAAGATGAACAGGAATAGCGAGAACCAATGAGAGACTAGCTGGAGGTGTCTGGACGGGCAAATTTAACTCTCATTTCCCACCAGGAAGAGGAAATAACCAAAGGCTCAGCGTGCCGTGCCGGAACCAGATTAGGGCCTGAAGCCATCCTGCGGTGTTGCGGCCAGGACACAAGAAAGCGAGTTGAAGAAAGGAGCTCAGGGGCACTGTAATTCACAAACCTGCAGAGTTATAAATGACAGCTATCGTCCAAAAATATACTGAAGTACGGCTGCCAAGAGGACTTGAAAGCGGGGCAGAATTGCAGGAAACCGATTTCAGGAGGTAGACTGGAATTGCATTGAAAGCATAGGAAAAGAGGCAGAACGTCCACAATGATGCACTTGGCCAAAAAGGGCGTATGCGTTTTTTCCTGAATATATTCAGGAAAAAACGCATACGCCCTTTTTGGCCAACCAAGCAAGCTTGCAAAGGAAATCAGCACTACAATGAAGTCTCACTTCCCCCCGGTCAAAAGGGCCATCTGAAAAAAGTGTAAAATCCAGAAAGGCAGGACAGGCCATGGAGAACTGGGAGCCTTCTTATGCTGATGGGCGGGATGTAAATTGCCAACAGACACTCGGGAGAAGTGTATGGTGTTTCCTGAAACATCTAAAAAACAAAGCAACAGAGCCTAGGGCACTTTCACTTATGGTCCTATAGCTTAGGGAAATTAAAATCAAAAAGACACAGCCACCTCAATGTTTTGGACGCCTCTGTTTACAAGAACCTCGTTTACCGTACAAGTTCTCTATCACAGAAAGTGAAAAATGGATAAAGTACTTGTGGTACTTACGTACAATGCAGTATCACTCAGCAATGAAATCTATGTCATCAGGCCCGTAGCATCATAATGAGTGGATTCAGGTACGATGATTCTAACTGAAATAAGTCACACAGAAAAAGAAACATCATAAGATATCACTAATACACGGAATGTAAACTTGGCTACACAGGAACTGAATTCCAAAACAGAACAGGGTCTCAAATTTAGAAAACCAACTTATGCTTGCTTAAGGGGAAAGGTGAGTTGGGGTGCTGCATAAAACCAGAGATTGAAATGAGCACAGATAAAGTTCCTTAAGCCAAATATGGAATAGACAAGAGCTACTCCTTGCTCAAAGAAATGGACTCAACACCCCATATTAAACGCCTAAGAATGTACCTGACTAGTAAGTATCTTAAAACCTATGGATTGCTATGTCTCCATAAGAGAATCAAGCATGTGTACAGGGGAATAAACGCAGCAGTGATAGGATTGGAGAGGTTCGGTGAGCAAACGAAGACCCTTTGAAGTCATATTGCATGGTACCCATTCCACGGGTTTCAACTACCCAGGTTTAAGGTATTCTTCCTTCAGCTAAAACATGCATGTGGAACCTAGAGTATGATCAACCATGTGATCGGGAGACGTGTTCAAATATGTGTCAGTTTTCATACCCTGGTACACGGGTGCAACATTCCAGACGCTTTACTAACACTCTCCCGACTTGGAGAGTCAGTCCCTTTAACCTCCTGTTTGGCCCAGTTTGCAATTTCTGCGGAAGATGAACAGGAATAGCGAGAACCAATGAGAGACTAGCTGGAGGTCTCTGGACGGGCAAATTTAACTCTCATTTCCCACCAGGAAGAGGAATTAACCAAAGGCTCAGCGTGCCGTGCCGGAACCAGATTAGGGCCTGAAGCCACCCTGCGGTGTTGCGGCCAGCTCACAAGAAAGCGAGTTGAAGAAAGGAGCTCAGGGGCACTGTAATTCACAAACCTGCAGAGTTATAAATGACAACTATCGTCCAAAAATATACTGAAGTAAGGCTGCCAAGAGGACTTGAAAGCGGGGCAGAATTGCAGGAAACCGATTTCAGGAGGTAGACTGGAATTGCATTGAAAGCATAGGAAAAGATGCAGAACGTCCACAATGATGCACTTGGCCAAAAAGGGCGTATGCGTTTTTTCCTGAATATATTCAGGAAAAAACGCATACGCCCTTTTTGGCCAACCAAGCAAACTTGCAAAGGAAATCTGCACTACAATGAAGTCTCACATCCCCCCGGTCAAAAGGGCCATCTGAAAAAAGTGTAAAATCCAGAAAGGCAGGACAGGCCATGGAGAACTGGGAGCCTTGTTATGCTGATGGGCGGGATGTAAATTGCCAACAGACACTGGGGAGAAGTGTATGGTGTTTCCTGAAACATCTAAAAAACAAAGCAACAGAGCCAAGGGCACTTCCACTTATGGCCCTATAGCTTAGGGAAATTAAAATCAAAACGACACAGCCACCCCAAAGTTTGGGACGCCTCTGTTTACAAGAACCTCGTTTACCGTACAAGTTCAATATCACAGAAAGTGAAAAATGGATAAAGAACTTGTGGTACTTACGTACAATGCAGTATCACTCAGCAGTGAAATCTATGTCATCAGGCCCGTAGCAGCACAATGAGTGGATTCAGGTACGATGATTCTAACTGAAATAAGTCACACAGAAAAAGAAACATCATAAGATATCAGTAATACACGGAATGTAAACTTGGCTACACAGGAACTGAATTACAGAACAGAACAGGGTCTCAAATTTAGAAAACCAACTTATGCTTGCTTAAGGGTAAAGGTGAGTTGGGGTGCTGCATAAAACCAGAGATTGAAATGAGCACAGATAAAGTTCCTTAAGCCAAATATGGAATAGACAAGAGCTACTCCTTGCTCAACGAAATGGACTCAACACCGCATATTAAACGCCTAAGAATGTACCTGACTCTTAAGTATCTTAAAACCTATGGATTGCTATGTCTCCGAAAGAGAATCAAGCATGTGTACAGGGACATAAACGCAGCAGTGATAGGATTGGAGAGGTTCGGTGAGCAAATGAAGACCCTTTGAAGTCATATTGCATGGTACCCATTACACGGGTCTCAACTCTCCAGGTTTAAGGTATTCTTCCTTCAGCTAAAACATGCATGTGGAACCCAGAGTATGATCAACCGTGTGAACGGGAGACGTGTTCAAATATGTCTCAGTTGTCCCCCCTAGTACTCGGGTGCAACATTCCAGACGCTTTACTAACACTCTCCCCACTTGGAGAGTCAGCGCCTTTAACCTCCTGTTTGGCCCAGTTTGCAATTTCTGCGGAAGATGAACAGGAATAGGGAGAACCAATGAGAGACTAGCTGGAGGTGTCTGGACGGGCAAATTTAACTCTCATTTCCCACCAGGAAGAGGAAATAACCAAAGGCTCAGCGTGCCGTGCCGGAACCAGATTAGGGCCTGAAGCCATCCTGCGGTGTTGCGGCCAGGTCACAAGAAAGCGAGTTTAAGAAAGGAGCTCAGGGGCACTGTAATTCACAAACCTGCAGAGTTATAAATGACAGCTATCGTCCAAAAATATACTGAAGTAAGGCTGCCAAGAGGACTTGAAAGCGGGGCAGAATTGCAGGAAACCGATTTCAGGAGGTAGACTGGAATTGCATTGAAAGCATAGGAAAAGAGGCAGAACGTCCACAATGATGCACTTGGCCAAAAAGGGCGTATGCGTTTTTTCCTGAATATATTCAGGAAAAAACGCATACGCCCTTTTTGGCCAACCAAGCAAGCTTGCAAAGGAAATCAGCACTACAATGAAGTCTCACTTCCCCCCGGTCAAAAGGGCCATCTGAAAAAAGTGTAAAATCCAGAAAGGCAGGACAGGCCATGGAGAACTGGGAGCCCTGTTATGCTGATGGGCGGGATGTAAATTGCCAACAGACACTCGGGAGAAGTGTATGGTGTTTCCTGAAACATCTAAAAAACAAAGCAACAGAGCCTAGGGCACTTTCACTTATGGTCCTATAGCTTAGGGAAATTAAAATCAAAAAGACACAGCCACCTCAATGTTTTGGACGCCTCTGTTTACAAGAACCTCGTTTACCATATAAGTTCTCTATCACAGAAAGTGAAAAATGGATAAAGAACTTGTGGTACTTACGTACAATGCAGTATCACTCAGCAGTGAAATCTATGTCATCAGGCCCGTAGCAGCATAATGAGTGGATTCAGGTACGATGATTCTAACTGAAATAAGTCACACAGAAAAAGAAACATCATAAGATATCACTAATACACGGAATGTAAACTTGGCTACACAGGAACTGAATTCCAAAACAGAACAGGGTCTCAAATTTAGAAAACCAACTTATGCTTGCTTAAGGGTAAAGGTGAGTTGGGGTGCTGCATAAAACCAGAGATTGAAATGAGCACAGATAAAGTTCCTTAAGCCAAATATGGAATAGACAAGAGCTACTCCTTGCTCAACGAAATGGACTCAACACCGCATATTAAACGCCTAAGAATGTACCTGACTCTTAAGTATCTTAAAACCTATGGATTGCTATGTCTCCGAAAGAGAATCAAGCACGTGTACAGGGACATAAACGCAGCAGTGATAGGATTGGAGAGGTTCGGTGAGCAAATGAAGACCCTTTGAAGTCATATTGCATGGTACCCATTACACGGGTTTCAACTACCCAGGTTTAAGGTATTCTTCCTTCAGCTAAAACATGCATGTGGAACCCAGAGTATGATCAACCGTGTGAACGGGAGACGTGTTCAAATATGTCTCAGTTTTCCTCCCCTAGTACTCGGGTGCAACATTCCAGACGCTTTACTAACACTCTCCCCACTTGGAGAGTCAGCGCCTTTAACCTCCTGTTTGGCCCAGTTTGCAATTTCTGCGGAAGATGAACAGGAATAGCGAGAACCAATGAGAGACTAGCTGGAGGTGTCTGGACGGGCAAATTTAACTCTCATTTCCCACCAGGAAGAGGAAATAACCAAAGGCTCAGCGTGCCGTGCCGGAACCAGATTAGGGCCTGAAGCCATCCTGCGGTGTTGCGGCCAGGACACAAGAAAGCGAGTTGAAGAAAGGAGCTCAGGGGCACTGTAATTCACAAACCTGCAGAGTTATAAATGACAGCTATCGTCCAAAAATATACTGAAGTACGGCTGCCAAGAGGACTTGAAAGCGGGGCAGAATTGCAGGAAACCGATTTCAGGAGGTAGACTGGAATTGCATTGAAAGCATAGGAAAAGAGGCAGAACGTCCACAATGATGCACTTGGCCAAAAAGGGCGTATGCGTTTTTTCCTGAATATATTCAGGAAAAAACGCATACGCCCTTTTTGGCCAACCAAGCAAGCTTGCAAAGGAAATCAGCACTACAATGAAGTCTCACTTCCCCCCGGTCAAAAGGGCCATCTGAAAAAAGTGTAAAATCCAGAAAGGCAGGACAGGCCATGGAGAACTGGGAGCCTTCTTATGCTGATGGGCGGGATGTAAATTGCCAACAGACACTCGGGAGAAGTGTATGGTGTTTCCTGAAACATCTAAAAAACAAAGCAACAGAGCCTAGGGCACTTTCACTTATGGTCCTATAGCTTAGGGAAATTAAAATCAAAAAGACACAGCCACCTCAATGTTTTGGACGCCTCTGTTTACAAGAACCTCGTTTACCGTACAAGTTCTCTATCACAGAAAGTGAAAAATGGATAAAGTACTTGTGGTACTTACGTACAATGCAGTATCACTCAGCAATGAAATCTATGTCATCAGGCCCGTAGCATCATAATGAGTGGATTCAGGTACGATGATTCTAACTGAAATAAGTCACACAGAAAAAGAAACATCATAAGATATCACTAATACACGGAATGTAAACTTGGCTACACAGGAACTGAATTCCAAAACAGAACAGGGTCTCAAATTTAGAAAACCAACTTATGCTTGCTTAAGGGGAAAGGTGAGTTGGGGTGCTGCATAAAACCAGAGATTGAAATGAGCACAGATAAAGTTCCTTAAGCCAAATATGGAATAGACAAGAGCTACTCCTTGCTCAAAGAAATGGACTCAACACCCCATATTAAACGCCTAAGAATGTACCTGACTAGTAAGTATCTTAAAACCTATGGATTGCTATGTCTCCATAAGAGAATCAAGCATGTGTACAGGGGAATAAACGCAGCAGTGATAGGATTGGAGAGGTTCGGTGAGCAAACGAAGACCCTTTGAAGTCATATTGCATGGTACCCATTCCACGGGTTTCAACTACCCAGGTTTAAGGTATTCTTCCTTCAGCTAAAACATGCATGTGGAACCTAGAGTATGATCAACCATGTGATCGGGAGACGTGTTCAAATATGTGTCAGTTTTCATACCCTGGTACACGGGTGCAACATTCCAGACGCTTTACTAACACTCTCCCGACTTGGAGAGTCAGTCCCTTTAACCTCCTGTTTGGCCCAGTTTGCAATTTCTGCGGAAGATGAACAGGAATAGCGAGAACCAATGAGAGACTAGCTGGAGGTCTCTGGACGGGCAAATTTAACTCTCATTTCCCACCAGGAAGAGGAATTAACCAAAGGCTCAGCGTGCCGTGCCGGAACCAGATTAGGGCCTGAAGCCACCCTGCGGTGTTGCGGCCAGCTCACAAGAAAGCGAGTTGAAGAAAGGAGCTCAGGGGCACTGTAATTCACAAACCTGCAGAGTTATAAATGACAACTATCGTCCAAAAATATACTGAAGTAAGGCTGCCAAGAGGACTTGAAAGCGGGGCAGAATTGCAGGAAACCGATTTCAGGAGGTAGACTGGAATTGCATTGAAAGCATAGGAAAAGATGCAGAACGTCCACAATGATGCACTTGGCCAAAAAGGGCGTATGCGTTTTTTCCTGAATATATTCAGGAAAAAACGCATACGCCCTTTTTGGCCAACCAAGCAAACTTGCAAAGGAAATCTGCACTACAATGAAGTCTCACATCCCCCCGGTCAAAAGGGCCATCTGAAAAAAGTGTAAAATCCAGAAAGGCAGGACAGGCCATGGAGAACTGGGAGCCTTGTTATGCTGATGGGCGGGATGTAAATTGCCAACAGACACTGGGGAGAAGTGTATGGTGTTTCCTGAAACATCTAAAAAACAAAGCAACAGAGCCAAGGGCACTTCCACTTATGGCCCTATAGCTTAGGGAAATTAAAATCAAAACGACACAGCCACCCCAAAGTTTGGGACGCCTCTGTTTACAAGAACCTCGTTTACCGTACAAGTTCAATATCACAGAAAGTGAAAAATGGATAAAGAACTTGTGGTACTTACGTACAATGCAGTATCACTCAGCAGTGAAATCTATGTCATCAGGCCCGTAGCAGCACAATGAGTGGATTCAGGTACGATGATTCTAACTGAAATAAGTCACACAGAAAAAGAAACATCATAAGATATCAGTAATACACGGAATGTAAACTTGGCTACACAGGAACTGAATTACAGAACAGAACAGGGTCTCAAATTTAGAAAACCAACTTATGCTTGCTTAAGGGTAAAGGTGAGTTGGGGTGCTGCATAAAACCAGAGATTGAAATGAGCACAGATAAAGTTCCTTAAGCCAAATATGGAATAGACAAGAGCTACTCCTTGCTCAACGAAATGGACTCAACACCGCATATTAAACGCCTAAGAATGTACCTGACTCTTAAGTATCTTAAAACCTATGGATTGCTATGTCTCCGAAAGAGAATCAAGCATGTGTACAGGGACATAAACGCAGCAGTGATAGGATTGGAGAGGTTCGGTGAGCAAATGAAGACCCTTTGAAGTCATATTGCATGGTACCCATTACACGGGTCTCAACTCTCCAGGTTTAAGGTATTCTTCCTTCAGCTAAAACATGCATGTGGAACCCAGAGTATGATCAACCGTGTGAACGGGAGACGTGTTCAAATATGTCTCAGTTGTCCCCCCTAGTACTCGGGTGCAACATTCCAGACGCTTTACTAACACTCTCCCCACTTGGAGAGTCAGCGCCTTTAACCTCCTGTTTGGCCCAGTTTGCAATTTCTGCGGAAGATGAACAGGAATAGGGAGAACCAATGAGAGACTAGCTGGAGGTGTCTGGACGGGCAAATTTAACTCTCATTTCCCACCAGGAAGAGGAAATAACCAAAGGCTCAGCGTGCCGTGCCGGAACCAGATTAGGGCCTGAAGCCATCCTGCGGTGTTGCGGCCAGGTCACAAGAAAGCGAGTTTAAGAAAGGAGCTCAGGGGCACTGTAATTCACAAACCTGCAGAGTTATAAATGACAGCTATCGTCCAAAAATATACTGAAGTAAGGCTGCCAAGAGGACTTGAAAGCGGGGCAGAATTGCAGGAAACCGATTTCAGGAGGTAGACTGGAATTGCATTGAAAGCATAGGAAAAGAGGCAGAACGTCCACAATGATGCACTTGGCCAAAAAGGGCGTATGCGTTTTTTCCTGAATATATTCAGGAAAAAACGCATACGCCCTTTTTGGCCAACCAAGCAAGCTTGCAAAGGAAATCAGCACTACAATGAAGTCTCACTTCCCCCCGGTCAAAAGGGCCATCTGAAAAAAGTGTAAAATCCAGAAAGGCAGGACAGGCCATGGAGAACTGGGAGCCCTGTTATGCTGATGGGCGGGATGTAAATTGCCAACAGACACTCGGGAGAAGTGTATGGTGTTTCCTGAAACATCTAAAAAACAAAGCAACAGAGCCTAGGGCACTTTCACTTATGGTCCTATAGCTTAGGGAAATTAAAATCAAAAAGACACAGCCACCTCAATGTTTTGGACGCCTCTGTTTACAAGAACCTCGTTTACCGTATAAGTTCTCTATCACAGAAAGTGAAAAATGGATAAAGAACTTGTGGTACTTACGTACAATGCAGTATCACTCAGCAGTGAAATCTATGTCATCAGGCCCGTAGCAGCATAATGAGTGGATTCAGGTACGATGATTCTAACTGAAATAAGTCACACAGAAAAAGAAACATCATAAGATATCACTAATACACGGAATGTAAACTTGGCTACACAGGAACTGAATTCCAAAACAGAACAGGGTCTCAAATTTAGAAAACCAACTTATGCTTGCTTAAGGGGAAAGGTGAGTTGGGGTGCTGCATAAAACCAGAGATTGAAATGAGCACAGATAAAGTTCCTTAAGCCAAATATGGAATAGACAAGAGCTACTCCTTGCTCAAAGAAATGGACTCAACACCCCATATTAAACGCCTAAGAATGTACCTGACTAGTAAGTATCTTAAAACCTATGGATTGCTATGTCTCCATAAGAGAATCAAGCATGTGTACAGGGACATAAACGCAGCAGTGATAGGATTAGAGAGGTTCGGTGAGCAAACGAAGACCCTTTGAAGTCATATTGCATGGTACCCATTCCACGGGTTTCAACTACTCAGGTTTAAGGTATTCTTCCTTCAGATAAAACATGCATGTGGAACCTAGAGTATGATCAACCATGTGATCGGGAGACGTGTTCAAATATGTGTCAGTTTTCATACCCTGGTACACGGGTGCAACATTCCAGACACTTTACTAACACTCTCCCGACTTGGAGAGTCAGTCCCTTTAACCTCCTGTTTGGCCCAGTTTGCAATTTCTGCGGAAGATGAACAGGAATAGCGAGAACCAATGAGAGACTAGCTGGAGGTCTCTGGACGGGCAAATTTAACTCTCATTTCCCACCAGGAAGAGGAATTAACCAAAGGCTCAGCGTGCCGTGCCGGAACCAGATTAGGGCCTGAAGCCATCCTGCGGTGTTGCGGCCAGCTCACAAGAAAGCGAGTTGAAGAAAGGAGCTCAGGGGCACTGTAATTCACAAACCTGCAGAGTTATAAATGACAACTATCGTCCAAAAATATACTGAAGTAAGGCTGCCAAGAGGACTTGAAAGCGGGGCAGAATTGCAGGAAACCGATTTCAGGAGGTAGACTGGAATTGCATTGAAAGCATAGGAAAAGAGGCAGAACGTCCACAATGATGCACTTGGCCAAAAAGGGCGTATGCGTTTTTTCCTGAATATATTCAGGAAAAAACGCATACGCCCTTTTTGGCCAACCAAGCAAACTTGCAAAGGAAATCTGCACTACAATGAAGTCTCACATCCCCCCGGTCAAAAGGGCCATCTGAAAAAAGTGTAAAATCCAGAAAGGCAGGACAGGCCATGGAGAACTGGGAGCCTTGTTATGCTGATGGGCGGGATGTAAATTGCCAACAGACACTCGGGAGAAGTGTATGGTGTTTCCTGAAACATCTAAAAAACAAAGCAACAGAGCCAAGGGCACTTCCACTTATGGCCCTATAGCTTAGGGAAATTAAAATCAAAACGACACAGCCACCCCAAAGTTTGGGACGCCTCTGTTTACAAGAACCACGTTTACCGTACAAGTTCAATATCACAGAAAGTGAAAAATGGATAAAGAACTTGTGGTACTTACGTACAATGCAGTATCACTCAGCAGTGAAATCTATGTCATCAGGCCCGTAGCAGCACAATGAGTGGATTCAGGTACGATGATTCTAACTGAAATAAGTCACACAGAAAAAGAAACATCATAAGATATCAGTAACACACGGAATGTAAACTTGGCTACACAGGAACTGAATTACAGAACAGAATAGGGACTCAAATTTAGAAAAACAACTTATGCTTGCTTAAGGGTAAAGGTGAGTTGGGATGCTGCATAAAAGCAGAGATTGAAATGAGCACAGATAAAGTTCCTTAAGCCAAATATGGAATAGACAAGAGCTACTCCTTGCTCAACGAAATGGACTCAACACCGCATATTAAACGCCTAAGAATGTACCTGACTCTTAAGTATCTTAAAACCTATGGATTGCTATGTCTCCGAAAGAGAATCAAGCATGTGTACAGGGACATAAACGCAGCAGTGATAGGATTGGAGAGGTTCGGTGAGCAAATGAAGACCCTTTGAAGTCATATTGCATGGTACCCATTCCACGGGTTTCAACTACCCAGGTTTAAGGTATTCTTCCTTCAGCTAAAACATGCATGTGGAACCTAGAGTATGATCAACCATGTGATCGGGAGACGTGTTCAAATATGTCTCAGTTTTCGTACCCTGGTACTCGGGTGCAACATTCCAGACGCTTAACTAACACTCTCCCGACTTGGAGAGACAGTCCCTTTAAACTCCTGTTTGGCCCAGTTTGCAATTTCTGCGGAAGATGAACAGGAATAGCGAGAACCAATGAGAGACTAGCTGGAGGTGTCTGGACGGGCAAATTTAACTCTCATTTCCCACCAGGAAGAGGAAATAACAAAAGGCTCAGCGTGCCGTGCCGGAACCAGATTAGGGCCTGAAGCCATCCTGCGGTGTTGCGGCCAGCTCACAAGAAAACGAGTTGAAGAAAGGAGCTCAGGGGCACTGTAATTCACAAACCTGCAGAGTTATAAATGACAACTATCGTCCAAAAATATACTGAAGTAAGGCTGCCAAGAGGACTTGAAAGCGGGGCAGAATTGCAGGAAACCGATTTCAGGAGGTAGACTGGAATTGCATTGAAAGCATAGGAAAAGAGGCAGAACGTCCACAATGATGCACTTGGCCAAAAAGGGCGTATGCATTTTTTCCTGAATATATTCAGGAAAAAACGCATACGCCCTTTTTGGCCAACCAAGCAAACTTGCAAAGCAAATCTGCCCTACAATGAAGTCTCACATCCCCCCGGTCAAAAGGGCCATCTGAAAAAAGTGTAAAATCCAGAAAGGCAGGACAGGCCATGGAGAACTGGGAGCCTTGTTATGCTGATGGGCGGGATGTAAATTGCCAACAGACACTCGGGAGAAGTGTATGGTGTTTCCTGAAACATCTAAAAAACAAAGCAACAGAGCCAAGGGCACTTCCACTTATGGCCCTATAGCTTAGGGAAATTAAAATCAAAACGACACAGCCACCCCAAAGTTTGGGACGCCTCTGTTTACAAGAACCTCGTTTACCGTACAAGTTCAATATCACAGAAAGTGAAAAATGGATAAAGAACTTGTGGTACTTACGTACAATGCAGTATCACTCAGCAGTGAAATCTATGTCATCAGGCCCGTAGCAGCACAATGAGTGGATTCAGGTACGATGATTCTAACTTAAATAAGTCACACAGAAAAAGAAACATCATAAGATATCAGTAATACACGGAATGTAAACTTGGCTACACAGGAACTGAATTACAGAACAGAACAGGGATTCAAATTTAGAAAACCAACTTATGCTTGCTTAAGGGTAAAGGTGAGTTGGGGTGCTGCATAAAAGCAGAGATTGAAATGAGCACAGATAAAGTTCCTTAAGCCAAATATGGAATAGACAAGAGCTACTCCTTGCTCAACGAAATGGACTCAACACCGCATATTAAACGCCTAAGAATGTACCTGACTCTTAAGTATCTTAAAACCTATGGATTGCTATGTCTCCGAAAGAGAATCAAGCATGTGTACAGGGACATAAACGCAGCAGTGATAGGATTGGAGAGGTTCGGTGAGCAAATGAAGACCCTTTGAAGTCATATTGCATGGTACCCATTACATGGGTCTCAACTCTCCAGGTTTAAGGTATTCTTCCTTCAGCTAAAACATGCATGTGGAACCCAGAGTATGATCAACCGTGTGAACGGGAGACGTGTTCAAATATGTCTCAGTTTTCCTCCCCTGGTACTCGGGTGCAACATTCCAGACGCTTTACTAACACTCTCCCCACTTGGAGAGTCAGCGCCTTTAACCTCCTGTTTGGCCCAGTTTGCAATTTCTGCGGAAGATGAACAGGAATAGGGAGAACCAATGAGAGACTAGCTGGAGGTGTCTGGACGGGCAAATTTAACTCTCATTTCCCACCAGGAAGAGGAACTAACCAAAGGCTCAGCGTGCCGTTCCGGAACCAGATTAGGGCCTGAAGCCATCCTGCGGTGTTGCGGCCAGCTCACAAGAAAGCGAGTTGAAGAAAGGAGCTCAGGGGCACTGTAATTCACAAACCTGCAGAGTTATAAATGACAGCTATCGTCCAAAAATATACTGAAGTAAGGCTGCCAAGAGGACTTGAAAGCGGGGCAGAATTGCAGGAAACCGATTTCAGGAGGTAGACTGGAATTGCATTGAAAGCATAGGAAAAGAGGCAGAACGTCCACAATGATGCACTTGGCCAAAAAGGGCGTATGCGTTTTTTCCTGAATATATTCAGGAAAAAACGCATACGCCCTTTTTGGCCAACCAAGCAAACTTGCAAAGGAAATCTGCACTACAATGAAGTCTCACTTCCCCCCGGTCAAAAGGGCCATCTGAGAAAAGTGTAAAATCCAGCAAGGCAGGACAGGCCATGGAGAACTGGGAGCCTTGTTATGCTGATGGGCGGGATGTAAATTGCCAACAGACACTCGGGAGAAGTGTATGGTGTTTCCTGAAACATCTAAGAAACAAAGCAACAGAGCCTAGGGCACTTTCACTTATGGTCCTACAGCTTAGGGAAATTAAAATCAAAAAGACACAGCCACCCCAAAGTTTGGGACGCCTCTGTTTACAAGAACCTCGTTTACCGTACAAGTTCAATATCACAGAAAGTGAAAAATGGATAAAGAACTTGTGGTACTTACGTACAATGCAGTATCACTCAGCAATGAAATCTATGTCATCAGGCCCGTAGCAGCATAATGAGTGGATTCAGGTACGATGATTCTAACTGAAATAAGTCACACAGAAAAAGAAACATCATAAGATATCACTAATACACGGAATGTAAACTTGTCTACACAGGAACTGAATTCCAAAACAGAACAGGGTCTCAAATTTAGAAAACCAACTTATGCTTGCTTAAGGGGAAAGGTGAGTTGGGGTGCTGCATAAAACCAGAGATTGAAATGAGCACAGATAAAGTTCCTTAAGCCAAATATGGAATAGACAAGAGCTACTCCTTGCTCGACGAAATGGACTCAACACCCCATATTAAACGCCTAAGAATGTACCTGACTCTTAAGTATCTTAAAACCTATGCATTGCTATGTCTCCATAAGAGAATGAAGCGTGTGTACAGGGGCATAAACGCAGCAGTGATAGGATTGGAGAGGTTCAGTGAGCACATGAAGACCCTTTGAAGTCATATTGCATGGTACCCATTACACGGGTCTCAACTCTCCAGGTTTAAGGTATTCTTCCTTCAGCTAAAACATGCATGTGGAACCCAGAGTATGATCAACCGTGTGAATGGGAGACGTGTTCAAATATGTCTCAGTTTTCCTCCCCTGGTACTCGGGTGCAACATTCCAGACGCTTTACTAACACTCTCCCCACTTGGAGAGTCAGCGCCTTTAACCTCCTGTTTGGCCCAGTTTGCAATTTCTGCGGAAGATGAACAGGAATAGGGAGAACCAATGAGAGACTAGCTGGAGGTGTCTGGACGGGCAAATTTAACTCTCATTTCCCACCAGGAAGAGGAAATAACCAAAGGCTCAGCGTGCCGTTCCGGAACCAGATTAGGGCCTGAAGCCATCCTGCGGTGTTGCGGCCAGCTCACAAGAAAGCGAGTTGAAGAAAGGAGCTCAGGGGCACTGTAATTCACAAACCTGCAGAGTTATAAATGACAGCTATCGTCCAAAAATATACTGAAGTAAGGCTGCCAAGAGGACTTGAAAGCGGGGCAGAATTGCAGGAAACCGATTTCAGGAGGTAGACTGGAATTGCATTGAAAGCATAGGAAAAGAGGCAGAACGTCCACAATGATGCACTTGGCCAAAAAGGGCGTATGCGTTTTTTCCTGAATATATTCAGGAAAAAACGCATACGCCCTTTTTGGCCAACCAAGCAAACTTGCAAAGGAAATCTGCACTACAATGAAGTCTCACTTCCCCCCGGTCAAAAGGGCCATCTGAAAAAAGTGTAAAATCCAGCAAGGCAGGACAGGCCATGGAGAACTGGGAGCCTTGTTATGCTGATGGGCGGGATGTAAATTGCCAACAGACACTCGGGAGAAGTGTATGGTGTTTCCTGAAACATCTAAAAAACAAAGCAACAGAGCCTAGGGCACTTCCACTTATGGTCCTATAGCTTAGGGAAATTAAAATCAAAAACATACAGCCACCCCAATGTTTGGGACGCCTCTGTTTACAAGAACCTCGTTGACCGTACAAGTTCAATATCACAGAAAGTGAAAAATGGATAAAGAACTTGTGGTACTTACGTACAATGCAGTATCACTCAGCAGTGAAATCTATGTCATCAGGCCCGTAGCAGCACAATGAGTGGATTCAGGTACGATGATTCTAACTGAAATAAGTCACACAGAAAAAGAAACATCATAAGATATCACTAATACACGGAATGTAAACTTGGCTACACAGGAACTGAATTACAGAATAGAACAGGGTCTCAAATTTAGAAAACCAACTTATGCTTGCTTAACGGGAAAGGTGAGTTGGGGTGCTGCATAAAACCAGAGATTGAAATGAGCACAGATAAAGTTCCTTAAGCCAAATATGGAATAGACAAGAGCTACTCCTTGCTCAACGAAATGGACTCAACACCCCATATTAAACGCCTAAGAATGTACCTGACTAGTAAGTATCTTAAAACCTATGGATTGCTATGTCTCCAAAAGAGAATCAAGCGTGTGTACAGGGGCATAAACGCAGCAGTGATAGGATTGGAGAGGTTCGGTGAGCAAATGAAGACCCTTTGAAGTCATATTGCATGGTACCCATTACACGGGTCTCAACTCTCCAGGTTTAAGGTATTCTTCCTTCAGCTAAAACATGCATGTGGAACCCAGAGTATGATCAACCGTGTGAACGGGAGACGTGTTCAAATATGTCTCAGTTTTCCTCCCCTGGTACTCGGGTGCAACATTCCAGATGCTTTAGTAACACTCTCCCGACTTGGAGAGTCAGCGCCTTTAACCTCCTGTTTGGCCCAGTTTGCAATTTCTGCGGAAGATGAACAGGAATAGCGAGAACCAATGAGAGACTAGCTGGAGGTGTCTGGACGGGCAAATTTAACTCTCATTTCCCACCAGGAAGAGGAAATAACCAAAGGCTCAGCGTGCCGTGCCGGAACCAGATTAGAGCCTGAAGCCATCCTGCGGTGTTGCGGCCAGCTCACAGGAAAGCGAGTTGAAGAAAGGAGCTCAGGGGCACTGTAATTCACAAACCTGCAGAGTTATAAATGACAGCTATCGTCCAAAAATATACTGAAGTAAGGCTGCCAAGAGGACTTGAAAGCGGGGCAGAATAGCAGGAAACCGATTTCAGGAGGTAGACTGTAATTGCATTGAAAGCATAGGAAAAGAGGCAGAACGTCCACAATGATGCACTTGGCCAAAAAGGGCGTATGTGTTTTTTCCTGAATATATTCAGGAAAAAACGCATACGCCCTTTTTGGCCAACCAAGCAAGCTTGCAAAGGAAATCTGCACTACAATGAAGTCTCACTTCCCCCTGGTCAAAAGGGCCATCTGAAAAAAGTGTAAAATCCAGCAAGGCAGGACAGGCCATGGAGAACTGGGAGCCTTGTTATGCTGATGGGTGGGATGTAAATTGCCAACAGACACTCGGGAGAAGTGTATGGTGTTTCCTGAAACATCTAAAAAACAAAGCAACAGAGCCTAGGGCACTTCCACTTATGGTCCTATAGCTTAGGGAAATTAAAATCAAAAAGACACAGCCACTCCAAAATTTGGGACGCCTCTATTTACAAGAACCTCGTTTACAGTACAAGTTCAACATCGCAGAAAGTGAAAAATGGATAAAGAAGTTGTGGTATTTACTTACAAAGCAATATCACTCAGGAATGAAATCTATGTCATCAGGCCCTTAGCAGCACAATGAGTGGATTCAGGTATGATGATTCTAACTGAAATAAGTCACACAGAAAAAGAAACATCATAAGATATCACTAATACACGGAATGTAAACTTGGCTACACAGGAACTGAATTACAGAACAGAACAGGGTCTCAAATTTAGAAAACCAACTTATGCTTGCTTAAGGGTAAAGGTGAGTTGGGGTGCTGCCTAAAACCAGAGATTGAAATGAGCACAGATAAAGTTCCTTAAGCCAAATATGCAATAGACAAGAGCTACTCCTTGCTCAAAGAAATGGACTCAACACCCCATATTAAACGCCTAAGAATGTACCTGACTAGTAAGTATCTTAAAACCTATGGATTGCTATGTCTCCATAAGAGAATCAAGCATGTGTACAGGGACATAAACGCAGCAGTGATAGGATTGGAGAGGTTCGGTGAGCAAATGAAGACCCTTTGAAGTCATATTGCATGGTACCCATTACACGGGTCTCAACTCTCCAGGTTTATGGTATTCTTCCTTCAGCTAAAACATGCATGTGGAACCCAGAGTATGATCAACCGTGTGAACGGGAGACGTGTTCAAATATGTCTCAGTTTTCCTCCCCTGGTACTCGGGTGCAACATTTCAGACGCTTTACTAACACTCTCCCCACTTGGAGAGTCAGCGCCTTTAACCTCCTGTTTGGACCAGTTTGCAATTTCTGCAGAAGATGAACAGGAATAGGGAGAACCAATGAGAGAGTAGCTGGAGGTGTCCGGACGGGCAAATTTAACTCTCATTTCCCACCAAGAAGAGGAAATAACCAAAGGCTCAGCGTGCCGTGCCGGAACCAGATTAGGGCCTGAAGCCATCCTGCGGTGTTGCGGCCAGCTCACAAGAAAGCGAGTTGAAGAAAGGAGCTCAGGGGCACTGTAATTCACAAACCTTCAGAGTTATAAATGACAGCTATCGTCCAAAAATATACTGAAGTAAGGCTGCCAAGAGGACTTGAAAGCGGGGCAGAATTGCAGGAAACCGATTTCAGGAGGTAGACTGGAATTGCATTGAAAGCATAGGAAAAGAGGCAGAACGTCCACAATGATGCACTTGGCCAAAAAGGGCGTATGCGTTTTTTCCTGAATATATTCAGGAAAAAACGCATACGCCCTTTTTGGCCAACCAAGCAAGCTTGCAAAGGAAATCTGCACTACAATGAAGTCTCACTTCCCCCCGGTCAAAAGGGCCATCTGAAAAAAGTGTAAAATCCAGAAAGGCAGGACAGGGCATGGAGAACTGGGAGCCTTGTTATGCTGATGGGCGGGATGTAAATTGCCAACAGACACTTGGGAGAAGTGTATGGTGTTTCCTGAAACATCTAAGAAACAAAGCAACAGAGCCTAGGGCACTTCCACTTATGGTCCTATAGCTTAGGGAAATTAAAATCAAAAAGACACAGCCACCCCAATGTTTGGGACGCCTCTGTTTACAAGAACCTCGTTTACAGTACAAGTTCTCTATCACAGAAAGTGAAAAATGGATAAAGAACTTGTGGTACTTACGTACAATGCAGTATCACTCAGCAATGAAATCTATGTCCTCAGGCCCGTAGCAGCACAATGAGTGGATTCAGGTACGATGATTCTAACTGAAATAAGTCACACAGAAAAAGAAACATCATAAGATATCAGTAATACACGGAATGTAAACTTGGCTACACAGGAACTGAATTACAGAACAGAACAGGGTCTCAAATTTAGAAAACCAACTTATGCTTGTTTAAGGGTAAAGGTGAGTTGGGGTGCTGCATAAAACCAGAGATTGAAATGAGCACAGATAAAGTTCCTTAAGCCAAATATGGAATAGACAAGAGCTACTCCTTGCTCAACGAAATGGACTCAACACCGCATATTAAACGCCTAAGAATGTACCTGACTCTTAAGTATCTTAAAACCTATGGATTGCTATGTCTCCGAAAGAGAATCAAGCATGTGTACAGGGACATAAACGCAGCAGTGATAGGATTGGAGAGGTTCGGTGAGCAAATGAAGACCCTTTGAAGTCATATTGCATGGTACCCATTCCACGGGTTTCAACTACCCAGGTTTAAGGTATTCTTCCTTCAGCTAAAAAATGCATGCGGAACCTAGAGTATGATCAACCATGTGATCGGGAGACGTGTTCAAATATGTCTCAGTTTTCGTACCCTGGTACAAGGGTGCAACATTCCAGACGCTTTACTAACACTCTCCCGACTTGGAGAGTCAGTCCCTTTAACCTCCTGTTTGGCCCAGTTTGCAATTTCTGTGGAAGATGAACAGGAATAGCGAGAACCAATGAGAGACTAGCTAGAGGTGTCTGGACGGGCAAATTTAACTCTCATTTCCCACCAGGAAGAGGAGTTAAACAAAGGCTCAGCATGCCGTGCCGGAACCAGATTAGGGCCTGAAGTCATCCTGCGGTGTTGCGGCCAGCTCACAAGAAAGCGAGTTGAGGAAAGGAGCTCAGGGGCACTGTAATTCACAAACCTGCAGAGTTATAAATGACAACTATCGTCCAAAAATATACTGAAGTAAGGCTGCCAAGAGGACTTGAAAGCGGGGCAGAATTGCAGGAAACCGATTTCAGGAGGTAGACTGGAATTGCATTGAAAGCATAGGAAAAGAGGCAGAACGTCCACAATGATGCACTTGGCCAAAAAGGGCGTATGCGATTTTTCCTGAATATATTCAGGAAAAAACGCATACGCCCTTTTTGGCCAACCAAGCAAGCTTGCAAAGGAAATCTGCACTACAATGAAGTCTCACTTCCCCCCGGTCAAAAGGGCCATCTGAAAAAAGTGTAAAATCCAGAAAGGCAGGACAGGCCATGGAGAACTGGGAGCCTTGTTATGCTGATGGGCGGGATGTAAATTGCCAACAGACACTCGGGAGAAGTGTATGGTGTTTCCTGAAACATCTAAAAAACAAAGCAACAGAGCCTAGGGCACTTCCACTTATGGTGCTATAGCTTAGGGAAATTAAAATCAAAAAGACACAGCCACCCCAATGTTTGGGACGCCTCTGTTTACAAGAACCTCGTTTACCGTACAAGTTCAATATCACAGAAAGTGAAAAATGGATAAAGAACTTGTGGTACTTACGTACAATGCAGTATCACTCAGCAATGAAATCTATGTTATCAGGCCCGTAGCAGCACAATGAATGGATTCAGGTACGATGATTCTAACTGAAATAAGTCACACAGAAAAAGAAACATCATAAGATATCACTAATACACGGAATGTAAACTTGGCTACACAGGAACTGAATTCCAAAACAGAATAGGGTCTCAAATTTAGAAAACCAACTTATGCTTGCTTAAGGGGAAAGGTGAGTTGGGGTGCTGCATAAAACCAGAGATTGAAATGAGCACAGATAAAGTTCCTTAAGCCAAATATGGAATAGACAAGAGCTACTCCTTGCTCAACGAAATGGACTCAACACCGCATATTAAACGCCTAAGAATGTACCTGACTCTTAAGTATCTTAAAACCTATGGATTGCTATGTCTCCGAAAGAGAATCAAGCATGTGTACAGGGACATAAACGCAGCAGTGATAGGATTGGAGAGGTTCAGTGAGCAAATGAAGACCCTTTGAAGTCATATTGCATGGTACCCATTCCACGGGTTTCAACTACCCAGGTTTAAGGTATTCTTCCTTCAGCTAAAACATGCATGTGGAACCTAGAGTATGATCAACCATGTGATCGGGAGACGTGTTCAACTATGTCTCAGTTTTCGTACCCTGGTACTCGGGTGCAACATTCCAGACGCTTTACTAACACTCTCCCGACTTGGAGAGACAGTCCCTTTAAACTCCTGTTTGGCCCAGTTTGCAATTTCTGCGGAAGATGAACAGGAATAGCGAGAACCAATGAGAGACTAGCTGGAGGTGTCTGGACGGGCAAATTTAACTCTCATTTCCCACCAGGAAGAGGAAATAACCAAAGGCTCAGCGTGCCGTGCCGGAACCAGATTAGGGCCTGAAGCCATCCTGCGGTGTTGCGGCCAGCTCACAAGAAAACGAGTTGAAGAAAGGAGCTCAGGGGCACTGTAATTCACAAACCTGCAGAGTTATAAATGACAACTATCGTCCAAAAATATACTGAAGTAAGGCTGCCAAGAGGACTTGAAAGCGGGGCAGAATTGCAGGAAACCGATTTCAGGAGATAGACTGGAATTGCATTGAAAGCATAGGAAAAGAGGCAGAACGTCCACAATGATGCACTTGGCCAAAAAGGGCGTATGCGTTTTTTCCTGAATATATTCAGGAAAAAACGCATACGCCCTTTTTGGCCAATCAAGCAAGCTTGCAAAGGAAATCTGCACTACAATGAAGTCTCACTTCCTCCCGGTCAAAAGGGCCATCTGAAAAAAGTGTAAAATCCAGAAAGGCAGGACAGGCCATGGAGAACTGGGAGCCTTGTTATGCTGATGGGCGGGATGTAAATTGCCAACAGACACTCGGGAGAAGTGTATGGTGTTTCCTGAAACATCTAAAAAACAAAGTAACAGAGCCTAGGGCACTTCCACTTATGGTCCTATAGCTTAGGGAAATTAAAATCAAAAAGATACAGCCACCACAAAGTTTGGGACGCCTCTGTTTACAAGAACCTCGTTTACCGTACAAGTTCAATATCACAGAAAGTGAAAAATGGATAAAGAACTTGTGGTACTTACGTACAATGCAGTATCACTCAGCAGTGAAATCTATGTCATCAGGCCCGTAGCAGCACAATGAGTGGATTCAGGTATGATGATTCTAACTGAAATAAGTCACACAGTAAAAGAAACATCATAAGATATCAGTAATACACGGAATGTAAACTTGGCTACACAGGAACTGAATTACAGAACAGAACAGGGTCTCAAATTTAGAAAACCAACTTATGCTTGCTTAAGGGTAAAGGTGAGTTGGGGTGCTGCATAATACCAGAGATTGAAATGAGCACAGATAAAGTTCCTTAAGCCAAATATGGAATAGACAAGAGCTACTCCTTGCTCAACGAAATGGACTCAACACCGCATATTAAACGCCTAAGAATGTACCTGACTCTTAAGTATCTTAAAACCTATGGATTGCTATGTCTCCGAAAGAGAATCAAGCATGTGTACAGGGACATAAACGCAGCAGTGATAGGATTGGAGAGGTTCGGTGAGCAAATGAAGACCCTTTGAAGTCATATTGCATGGTACCCATTAAACGGGTCTCAACTCTCCAGGTTTAAGGTATTCTTCCTTCAGCTAATACATGCATGTGGAACCCAGAGTATGATCAACCGTGTGAACGGGAGACGTGTTCAAATATGTCTCAGTTTTCCTCCCCTGGTACTCGGGTGCAACATTCCAGACGCTTTACTAACACTCTCCCCACTTGGAGAGTCAGCGCCTTTAACCTCCTGTTTGGCCCAGTTTGCAATTTCTGCGGAAGATGAACAGGAATAGGGAGAACCAATGAGAGACTAGCTGGAGGTGTCTGGACGGGCAAATTTAACTCTCATTTCCCACCAGGAAGAGGAAATAACCAAAGGCTTAGAGTGCCGTGCCGGAACCAGATTAGGGCCTGAAGCCATCCTGCAGTGTTGCGGCCAGGTCACAAGAAAGCGAGTTTAAGAAAGGAGCTCAGGGGCACTGTAATTCACAAACCTGCAGAGTTATAAATGACAGCTATCGTCCAAAAATATACTGAAGTAAGGCTGCCAAGAGGACTTGAAAGCGGGGCAGAATTGCAGGAAACCGATTTCAGGAGGTAGACTGGAATTGCATTGAAAGCATAGGAAAAGAGGCAGAACGTCCACAATGATGCACTTGGCCAAAAAGGGCGTATGCGTTTTTTCCTGAATATATTCAGGAAAAAACGCATACGCCCTTTTTGGCCAACCAAGCAAACTTGCAAAGGAAATCTGCACTACAATGAAGTCTCACTTCCCCCTGGTCAAAAGGGCCATCTGAAAAAAGTGTAAAATCCAGAAAGGCAGGACAGGCCATGGAGAACTGGGAGCCTTGTTATGATGATGGGCGGGATGTAAATTGCCAACAGACACTCGGGAGAAGTGTATGGTGTTTCCTGAAACATCTAAAAAACAAAGCAACAGAGCCTAGGGCACTTTCACTTATGGTCCTATAGCTTAGGGAAATTAAAATCAAAAAGACACAGCCACCCCAATGTTTGGGACGCCTCTGTTTACAAGAACCTCGTTTACCGTACAAGTTCTCTATCACAGAAAGTGAAAAATGGATAAAGAACTTGTGGTACTTACGTACAATGCAGTATCACTCAGCAATGAAATCTATGTCATCAGGCCCGTAGCAGCATAATGAGTGGATTCAGGTACGATGATTCTAACTGAAATAAGTCACACAGAAAAAGAAACATCATAAGATATCACTAATACATGGAATGTAAACTTGGCTACACAGGAACTGAATTCCAAAACAGAAGAGGGTCTCTAATTTAGAAAATCAACTTATGCTTGCTTAAGGGGAAAGGTGAGTTGGGGTGCTGCATAAAACCAGAGATTGAAATGAGCACAGATAAAGTTCCTTAATCCAAATATGGAATAGACAAGAGCTACTCCTTGCTCAAAGAAATGGACTCAACACCCCATATTAAACGCCTAAGAATGTACCTGACTAGTAAGTATCTTAAAACCTATGGATTGCTATGTCTCCATAAGAGAATCAAGCATGTGTACAGGGGCATAAACGCAGCAGTGATAGGATTGGAGAGGTTCGGTGAGCAAATGAAGACCCTTTGAAGTCATATTGCATGGTACCCATTACACGGGTCTCAACTCTCCAGGTTTAAGGTATTCTTCCTTCAGCTAAAACATGCATGTGGAACCCAGAGTATGATCAACCGTGTGAATGGGAGACGTGTTCAAATATGTCTCAGTTTTCCTCCCCTGGTACTCGGGTGCAACATTCCAGACGCTTTACTAACACTCTCCCCACTTGGAGAGTCAGCGCCTTTAACCTCCTGTTTGGCCCAGTTTGCAATTTCTGCGGAAGATGAACAGGAATAGGGAGAACCAATGAGAGACTAGCTGGAGGTGTCTGGACGGGCAAATTTAACTCTCATTTCCCACCAGGAAGAGGAAATAACCAAAGGCTCAGCGTGCCGTTCCGGAACCAGATTAGGGCCTGAAGCCATCCTGCGGTGTTGCGGCCAGCTCACAAGAAAGCGAGTTGAAGAAAGGAGCTCAGGGGCACTGTAATTCACAAACCTGCAGAGTTATAAATGACAGCTATCGTCCAAAAATATACTGAAGTAAGGCTGCCAAGAGGACTTGAAAGCGGGGCAGAATTGCAGGAAACCGATTTCAGGAGGTAGACTGGAATTGCATTGAAAGCATAGGAAAAGAGGCAGAACGTCCACAATGATGCACTTGGCCAAAAAGGGCGTATGCGTTTTTTCCTGAATATATTCAGGAAAAAACGCATACGCCCTTTTTGGCCAACCAAGCAAACTTGCAAAGGAAATCTGCACTACAATGAAGTCTCACTTCCCCCCGGTCAAAAGGGCCATCTGAAAAAAGTGTAAAATCCAGCAAGGCAGGACAGGCCATGGAGAACTGGGAGCCTTGTTATGCTGATGGGCGGGATGTAAATTGCCAACAGACACTCGGGAGAAGTGTATGGTGTTTCCTGAAACATCTAAAAAACAAAGCAACAGAGCCTAGGGCACTTCCACTTATGGTCCTATAGCTTAGGGAAATTAAAATCAAAAAGATACAGCCACCACAAAGTTTGGGACGCCTCTGTTTACAAGAACCTCGTTTACCGTACAAGTTCAATATCACAGAAAGTGAAAAATGGATAAAGAACTTGTGGTACTTACGTACAATGCAGTATCACTCAGCAGTGAAATCTATGTCATCAGGCCCGTAGCAGCACAATGAGTGGATTCAGGTATGATGATTCTAACTGAAATAAGTCACACAGTAAAAGAAACATCATAAGATATCAGTAATACACGGAATGTAAACTTGGCTACACAGGAACTGAATTACAGAACAGAACAGGGTCTCAAATTTAGAAAACCAACTTATGCTTGCTTAAGGGTAAAGGTGAGTTGGGGTGCTGCATAATACCAGAGATTGAAATGAGCACAGATAAAGTTCCTTAAGCCAAATATGGAATAGACAAGAGCTACTCCTTGCTCAACGAAATGGACTCAACACCGCATATTAAACGCCTAAGAATGTACCTGACTCTTAAGTATCTTAAAACCTATGGATTGCTATGTCTCCGAAAGAGAATCAAGCATGTGTACAGGGACATAAACGCAGCAGTGATAGGATTGGAGAGGTTCGGTGAGCAAATGAAGACCCTTTGAAGTCATATTGCATGGTACCCATTAAACGGGTCTCAACTCTCCAGGTTTAAGGTATTCTTCCTTCAGCTAATACATGCATGTGGAACCCAGAGTATGATCAACCGTGTGAACGGGAGACGTGTTCAAATATGTCTCAGTTTTCCTCCCCTGGTACTCGGGTGCAACACTCCAGACGCTTTACTAACACTCTCCCCACTTGGAGAGTCAGCGCCTTTAACCTCCTGTTTGGCCCAGTTTGCAATTTCTGCGGAAGATGAACAGGAATAGGGAGAACCAATGAGAGACTAGCTGGAGGTGTCTGGACGGGCAAATTTAACTCTCATTTCCCACCAGGAAGAGGAAATAACCAAAGGCTTAGAGTGCCGTGCCGGAACCAGATTAGGGCCTGAAGCCATCCTGCAGTGTTGCGGCCAGGTCACAAGAAAGCGAGTTTAAGAAAGGAGCTCAGGGGCACTGTAATTCACAAACCTGCAGAGTTATAAATGACAGCTATCGTCCAAAAATATACTGAAGTAAGGCTGCCAAGAGGACTTGAAAGCGGGGCAGAATTGCAGGAAACCGATTTCAGGAGGTAGACTGGAATTGCATTGAAAGCATAGGAAAAGAGGCAGAACGTCCACAATGATGCACTTGGCCAAAAAGGGCGTATGCGTTTTTTCCTGAATATATTCAGGAAAAAACGCATACGCCCTTTTTGGCCAACCAAGCAAACTTGCAAAGGAAATCTGCACTACAATGAAGTCTCACTTCCCCCTGGTCAAAAGGGCCATCTGAAAAAAGTGTAAAATCCAGAAAGGCAGGACAGGCCATGGAGAACTGGGAGCCTTGTTATGATGATGGGCGGGATGTAAATTGCCAACAGACACTCGGGAGAAGTGTATGGTGTTTCCTGAAACATCTAAAAAACAAAGCAACAGAGCCTAGGGCACTTTCACTTATGGTCCTATAGCTTAGGGAAATTAAAATCAAAAAGACACAGCCACCCCAATGTTTGGGACGCCTCTGTTTACAAGAACCTCGTTTACCGTACAAGTTCTCTATCACAGAAAGTGAAAAATGGATAAAGAACTTGTGGTACTTACGTACAATGCAGTATCACTCAGCAATGAAATCTATGTCATCAGGCCCGTAGCAGCATAATGAGTGGATTCAGGTACGATGATTCTAACTGAAATAAGTCACACAGAAAAAGAAACATCATAAGATATCACTAATACATGGAATGTAAACTTGGCTACACAGGAACTGAATTCCAAAACAGAAGAGGGTCTCTAATTTAGAAAATCAACTTATGCTTGCTTAAGGGGAAAGGTGAGTTGGGGTGCTGCATAAAACCAGAGATTGAAATGAGCACAGATAAAGTTCCTTAATCCAAATATGGAATAGACAAGAGCTACTCCTTGCTCAAAGAAATGGACTCAACACCCCATATTAAACGCCTAAGAATGTACCTGACTAGTAAGTATCTTAAAACCTATGGATTGCTATGTCTCCATAAGAGAATCAAGCATGTGTACAGGGGCATAAACGCAGCAGTGATAGGATTGGAGAGGTTCGGTGAGCAAATGAAGACCCTTTGAAGTCATATTGCATGGTACCCATTACACGGGTCTCAACTCTCCAGGTTTAAGGTATTCTTCCTTCAGCTAAAACATGCATGTGGAACCCAGAGTATGATCAACCGTGTGAATGGGAGACGTGTTCAAATATGTCTCAGTTTTCCTCCCCTGGTACTCGGGTGCAACATTCCAGACGCTTTACTAACACTCTCCCCACTTGGAGAGTCAGCGCCTTTAACCTCCTGTTTGGCCCAGTTTGCAATTTCTGCGGAAGATGAACAGGAATAGGGAGAACCAATGAGAGACTAGCTGGAGGTGTCTGGACGGGCAAATTTAACTCTCATTTCCCACCAGGAAGAGGAAATAACCAAAGGCTCAGCGTGCCGTTCCGGAACCAGATTAGGGCCTGAAGCCATCCTGCGGTGTTGCGGCCAGCTCACAAGAAAGCGAGTTGAAGAAAGGAGCTCAGGGGCACTGTAATTCACAAACCTGCAGAGTTATAAATGACAGCTATCGTCCAAAAATATACTGAAGTAAGGCTGCCAAGAGGACTTGAAAGCGGGGCAGAATTGCAGGAAACCGATTTCAGGAGGTAGACTGGAATTGCATTGAAAGCATAGGAAAAGAGGCAGAACGTCCACAATGATGCACTTGGCCAAAAAGGGCGTATGCGTTTTTTCCTGAATATATTCAGGAAAAAACGCATACGCCCTTTTTGGCCAACCAAGCAAACTTGCAAAGGAAATCTGCACTACAATGAAGTCTCACTTCCCCCCGGTCAAAAGGGCCATCTGAAAAAAGTGTAAAATCCAGCAAGGCAGGACAGGCCATGGAGAACTGGGAGCCTTGTTATGCTGATGGGCGGGATGTAAATTGCCAACAGACACTCGGGAGAAGTGTATGGTGTTTCCTGAAACATCTAAAAAACAAAGCAACAGAGCCTAGGGCACTTCCACTTATGGTCCTATAGCTTAGGGAAATTAAAATCAAAAACATACAGCCACCCCAATGTTTGGGACGCCTCTGTTTACAAGAACCTCGTTGACCGTACAAGTTCAATATCACAGAAAGTGAAAAATGGATAAAGAACTTGTGGTACTTACGTACAATGCAGTATCACTCAGCAGTGAAATCTATGTCATCAGGCCCGTAGCAGCACAATGAGTGGATTCAGGTACGATGATTCTAACTGAAATAAGTCACACAGAAAAAGAAACATCATAAGATATCACTAATACACGGAATGTAAACTTGGCTACACAGGAACTGAATTACAGAATAGAACAGGGTCTCAAATTTAGAAAACCAACTTATGCTTGCTTAACGGGAAAGGTGAGTTGGGGTGCTGCATAAAACCAGAGATTGAAATGAGCACAGATAAAGTTCCTTAAGCCAAATATGGAATAGACAAGAGCTACTCCTTGCTCAACGAAATGGACTCAACACCCCATATTAAACGCCTAAGAATGTACCTGACTAGTAAGTATCTTAAAACCTATGGATTGCTATGTCTCCAAAAGAGAATCAAGCGTGTGTACAGGGGCATAAACGCAGCAGTGATAGGATTGGAGAGGTTCGGTGAGCAAATGAAGACCCTTTGAAGTCATATTGCATGGTACCCATTACACGGGTCTCAACTCTCCAGGTTTAAGGTATTCTTCCTTCAGCTAAAACATGCATGTGGAACCCAGAGTATGATCAACCGTGTGAACGGGAGACGTGTTCAAATATGTCTCAGTTTTCCTCCCCTGGTACTCGGGTGCAACATTCCAGATGCTTTAGTAACACTCTCCCGACTTGGAGAGTCAGCGCCTTTAACCTCCTGTTTGGCCCAGTTTGCAATTTCTGCGGAAGATGAACAGGAATAGCGAGAACCAATGAGAGACTAGCTGGAGGTGTCTGGACGGGCAAATTTAACTCTCATTTCCCACCAGGAAGAGGAAATAACCAAAGGCTCAGCGTGCCGTGCCGGAACCAGATTAGAGCCTGAAGCCATCCTGCGGTGTTGCGGCCAGCTCACAGGAAAGCGAGTTGAAGAAAGGAGCTCAGGGGCACTGTAATTCACAAACCTGCAGAGTTATAAATGACAGCTATCGTCCAAAAATATACTGAAGTAAGGCTGCCAAGAGGACTTGAAAGCGGGGCAGAATAGCAGGAAACCGATTTCAGGAGGTAGACTGTAATTGCATTGAAAGCATAGGAAAAGAGGCAGAACGTCCACAATGATGCACTTGGCCAAAAAGGGCGTATGTGTTTTTTCCTGAATATATTCAGGAAAAAACGCATACGCCCTTTTTGGCCAACCAAGCAAGCTTGCAAAGGAAATCTGCACTACAATGAAGTCTCACTTCCCCCTGGTCAAAAGGGCCATCTGAAAAAAGTGTAAAATCCAGCAAGGCAGGACAGGCCATGGAGAACTGGGAGCCTTGTTATGCTGATGGGTGGGATGTAAATTGCCAACAGACACTCGGGAGAAGTGTATGGTGTTTCCTGAAACATCTAAAAAACAAAGCAACAGAGCCTAGGGCACTTCCACTTATGGTCCTATAGCTTAGGGAAATTAAAATCAAAAAGACACAGCCACTCCAAAATTTGGGACGCCTCTATTTACAAGAACCTCGTTTACAGTACAAGTTCAACATCGCAGAAAGTGAAAAATGGATAAAGAAGTTGTGGTATTTACTTACAAAGCAATATCACTCAGGAATGAAATCTATGTCATCAGGCCCTTAGCAGCACAATGAGTGGATTCAGGTATGATGATTCTAACTGAAATAAGTCACACAGAAAAAGAAACATCATAAGATATCACTAATACACGGAATGTAAACTTGGCTACACAGGAACTGAATTACAGAACAGAACAGGGTCTCAAATTTAGAAAACCAACTTATGCTTGCTTAAGGGTAAAGGTGAGTTGGGGTGCTGCCTAAAACCAGAGATTGAAATGAGCACAGATAAAGTTCCTTAAGCCAAATATGCAATAGACAAGAGCTACTCCTTGCTCAAAGAAATGGACTCAACACCCCATATTAAACGCCTAAGAATGTACCTGACTAGTAAGTATCTTAAAACCTATGGATTGCTATGTCTCCATAAGAGAATCAAGCATGTGTACAGGGACATAAACGCAGCAGTGATAGGATTGGAGAGGTTCGGTGAGCAAATGAAGACCCTTTGAAGTCATATTGCATGGTACCCATTACACGGGTCTCAACTCTCCAGGTTTATGGTATTCTTCCTTCAGCTAAAACATGCATGTGGAACCCAGAGTATGATCAACCGTGTGAACGGGAGACGTGTTCAAATATGTCTCAGTTTTCCTCCCCTGGTACTCGGGTGCAACATTTCAGACGCTTTACTAACACTCTCCCCACTTGGCGAGTCAGCGCCTTTAACCTCCTGTTTGGACCAGTTTGCAATTTCTGCAGAAGATGAACAGGAATAGGGAGAACCAATGAGAGAGTAGCTGGAGGTGTCCGGACGGGCAAATTTAACTCTCATTTCCCACCAAGAAGAGGAAATAACCAAAGGCTCAGCGTGCCGTGCCGGAACCAGATTAGGGCCTGAAGCCATCCTGCGGTGTTGCGGCCAGCTCACAAGAAAGCGAGTTGAAGAAAGGAGCTCAGGGGCACTGTAATTCACAAACCTTCAGAGTTATAAATGACAGCTATCGTCCAAAAATATACTGAAGTAAGGCTGCCAAGAGGACTTGAAAGCGGGGCAGAATTGCAGGAAACCGATTTCAGGAGGTAGACTGGAATTGCATTGAAAGCATAGGAAAAGAGGCAGAACGTCCACAATGATGCACTTGGCCAAAAAGGGCGTATGCGTTTTTTCCTGAATATATTCAGGAAAAAACGCATACGCCCTTTTTGGCCAACCAAGCAAGCTTGCAAAGGAAATCTGCACTACAATGAAGTCTCACTTCCCCCCGGTCAAAAGGGCCATCTGAAAAAAGTGTAAAATCCAGAAAGGCAGGACAGGGCATGGAGAACTGGGAGCCTTGTTATGCTGATGGGCGGGATGTAAATTGCCAACAGACACTTGGGAGAAGTGTATGGTGTTTCCTGAAACATCTAAGAAACAAAGCAACAGAGCCTAGGGCACTTCCACTTATGGTCCTATAGCTTAGGGAAATTAAAATCAAAAAGACACAGCCACCCCAATGTTTGGGACGCCTCTGTTTACAAGAACCTCGTTTACAGTACAAGTTCTCTATCACAGAAAGTGAAAAATGGATAAAGAACTTGTGGTACTTACGTACAATGCAGTATCACTCAGCAATGAAATCTATGTCCTCAGGCCCGTAGCAGCACAATGAGTGGATTCAGGTACGATGATTCTAACTGAAATAAGTCACACAGAAAAAGAAACATCATAAGATATCAGTAATACACGGAATGTAAACTTGGCTACACAGGAACTGAATTACAGAACAGAACAGGGTCTCAAATTTAGAAAACCAACTTATGCTTGTTTAAGGGTAAAGGTGAGTTGGGGTGCTGCATAAAACCAGAGATTGAAATGAGCACAGATAAAGTTCCTTAAGCCAAATATGGAATAGACAAGAGCTACTCCTTGCTCAACGAAATGGACTCAACACCGCATATTAAACGCCTAAGAATGTACCTGACTCTTAAGTATCTTAAAACCTATGGATTGCTATGTCTCCGAAAGAGAATCAAGCATGTGTACAGGGACATAAACGCAGCAGTGATAGGATTGGAGAGGTTCGGTGAGCAAATGAAGACCCTTTGAAGTCATATTGCATGGTACCCATTCCACGGGTTTCAACTACCCAGGTTTAAGGTATTCTTCCTTCAGCTAAAAAATGCATGCGGAACCTAGAGTATGATCAACCATGTGATCGGGAGACGTGTTCAAATATGTCTCAGTTTTCGTACCCTGGTACAAGGGTGCAACATTCCAGACGCTTTACTAACACTCTCCCGACTTGGAGAGTCAGTCCCTTTAACCTCCTGTTTGGCCCAGTTTGCAATTTCTGTGGAAGATGAACAGGAATAGCGAGAACCAATGAGAGACTAGCTAGAGGTGTCTGGACGGGCAAATTTAACTCTCATTTCCCACCAGGAAGAGGAGTTAAACAAAGGCTCAGCATGCCGTGCCGGAACCAGATTAGGGCCTGAAGTCATCCTGCGGTGTTGCGGCCAGCTCACAAGAAAGCGAGTTGAGGAAAGGAGCTCAGGGGCACTGTAATTCACAAACCTGCAGAGTTATAAATGACAACTATCGTCCAAAAATATACTGAAGTAAGGCTGCCAAGAGGACTTGAAAGCGGGGCAGAATTGCAGGAAACCGATTTCAGGAGGTAGACTGGAATTGCATTGAAAGCATAGGAAAAGAGGCAGAACGTCCACAATGATGCACTTGGCCAAAAAGGGCGTATGCGATTTTTCCTGAATATATTCAGGAAAAAACGCATACGCCCTTTTTGGCCAACCAAGCAAGCTTGCAAAGGAAATCTGCACTACAATGAAGTCTCACTTCCCCCCGGTCAAAAGGGCCATCTGAAAAAAGTGTAAAATCCAGAAAGGCAGGACAGGCCATGGAGAACTGGGAGCCTTGTTATGCTGATGGGCGGGATGTAAATTGCCAACAGACACTCGGGAGAAGTGTATGGTGTTTCCTGAAACATCTAAAAAACAAAGCAACAGAGCCTAGGGCACTTCCACTTATGGTGCTATAGCTTAGGGAAATTAAAATCAAAAAGACACAGCCACCCCAATGTTTGGGACGCCTCTGTTTACAAGAACCTCGTTTACCGTACAAGTTCAATATCACAGAAAGTGAAAAATGGATAAAGAACTTGTGGTACTTACGTACAATGCAGTATCACTCAGCAATGAAATCTATGTTATCAGGCCCGTAGCAGCACAATGAATGGATTCAGGTACGATGATTCTAACTGAAATAAGTCACACAGAAAAAGAAACATCATAAGATATCACTAATACACGGAATGTAAACTTGGCTACACAGGAACTGAATTCCAAAACAGAATAGGGTCTCAAATTTAGAAAACCAACTTATGCTTGCTTAAGGGGAAAGGTGAGTTGGGGTGCTGCATAAAACCAGAGATTGAAATGAGCACAGATAAAGTTCCTTAAGCCAAATATGGAATAGACAAGAGCTACTCCTTGCTCAACGAAATGGACTCAACACCGCATATTAAACGCCTAAGAATGTACCTGACTCTTAAGTATCTTAAAACCTATGGATTGCTATGTCTCCGAAAGAGAATCAAGCATGTGTACAGGGACATAAACGCAGCAGTGATAGGATTGGAGAGGTTCAGTGAGCAAATGAAGACCCTTTGAAGTCATATTGCATGGTACCCATTCCACGGGTTTCAACTACCCAGGTTTAAGGTATTCTTCCTTCAGCTAAAACATGCATGTGGAACCTAGAGTATGATCAACCATGTGATCGGGAGACGTGTTCAACTATGTCTCAGTTTTCGTACCCTGGTACTCGGGTGCAACATTCCAGACGCTTTACTAACACTCTCCCGACTTGGAGAGACAGTCCCTTTAAACTCCTGTTTGGCCCAGTTTGCAATTTCTGCGGAAGATGAACAGGAATAGCGAGAACCAATGAGAGACTAGCTGGAGGTGTCTGGACGGGCAAATTTAACTCTCATTTCCCACCAGGAAGAGGAAATAACCAAAGGCTCAGCGTGCCGTGCCGGAACCAGATTAGGGCCTGAAGCCATCCTGCGGTGTTGCGGCCAGCTCACAAGAAAACGAGTTGAAGAAAGGAGCTCAGGGGCACTGTAATTCACAAACCTGCAGAGTTATAAATGACAACTATCGTCCAAAAATATACTGAAGTAAGGCTGCCAAGAGGACTTGAAAGCGGGGCAGAATTGCAGGAAACCGATTTCAGGAGATAGACTGGAATTGCATTGAAAGCATAGGAAAAGAGGCAGAACGTCCACAATGATGCACTTGGCCAAAAAGGGCGTATGCGTTTTTTCCTGAATATATTCAGGAAAAAACGCATACGCCCTTTTTGGCCAATCAAGCAAGCTTGCAAAGGAAATCTGCACTACAATGAAGTCTCACTTCCTCCCGGTCAAAAGGGCCATCTGAAAAAAGTGTAAAATCCAGAAAGGCAGGACAGGCCATGGAGAACTGGGAGCCTTGTTATGCTGATGGGCGGGATGTAAATTGCCAACAGACACTCGGGAGAAGTGTATGGTGTTTCCTGAAACATCTAAAAAACAAAGTAACAGAGCCTAGGGCACTTCCACTTATGGTCCTATAGCTTAGGGAAATTAAAATCAAAAAGATACAGCCACCACAAAGTTTGGGACGCCTCTGTTTACAAGAACCTCGTTTACCGTACAAGTTCAATATCACAGAAAGTGAAAAATGGATAAAGAACTTGTGGTACTTACGTACAATGCAGTATCACTCAGCAGTGAAATCTATGTCATCAGGCCCGTAGCAGCACAATGAGTGGATTCAGGTATGATGATTCTAACTGAAATAAGTCACACAGTAAAAGAAACATCATAAGATATCAGTAATACACGGAATGTAAACTTGGCTACACAGGAACTGAATTACAGAACAGAACAGGGTCTCAAATTTAGAAAACCAACTTATGCTTGCTTAAGGGTAAAGGTGAGTTGGGGTGCTGCATAATACCAGAGATTGAAATGAGCACAGATAAAGTTCCTTAAGCCAAATATGGAATAGACAAGAGCTACTCCTTGCTCAACGAAATGGACTCAACACCGCATATTAAACGCCTAAGAATGTACCTGACTCTTAAGTATCTTAAAACCTATGGATTGCTATGTCTCCGAAAGAGAATCAAGCATGTGTACAGGGACATAAACGCAGCAGTGATAGGATTGGAGAGGTTCGGTGAGCAAATGAAGACCCTTTGAAGTCATATTGCATGGTACCCATTAAACGGGTCTCAACTCTCCAGGTTTAAGGTATTCTTCCTTCAGCTAATACATGCATGTGGAACCCAGAGTATGATCAACCGTGTGAACGGGAGACGTGTTCAAATATGTCTCAGTTTTCCTCCCCTGGTACTCGGGTGCAACATTCCAGACGCTTTACTAACACTCTCCCCACTTGGAGAGTCAGCGCCTTTAACCTCCTGTTTGGCCCAGTTTGCAATTTCTGCGGAAGATGAACAGGAATAGGGAGAACCAATGAGAGACTAGCTGGAGGTGTCTGGACGGGCAAATTTAACTCTCATTTCCCACCAGGAAGAGGAAATAACCAAAGGCTTAGAGTGCCGTGCCGGAACCAGATTAGGGCCTGAAGCCATCCTGCAGTGTTGCGGCCAGGTCACAAGAAAGCGAGTTTAAGAAAGGAGCTCAGGGGCACTGTAATTCACAAACCTGCAGAGTTATAAATGACAGCTATCGTCCAAAAATATACTGAAGTAAGGCTGCCAAGAGGACTTGAAAGCGGGGCAGAATTGCAGGAAACCGATTTCAGGAGGTAGACTGGAATTGCATTGAAAGCATAGGAAAAGAGGCAGAACGTCCACAATGATGCACTTGGCCAAAAAGGGCGTATGCGTTTTTTCCTGAATATATTCAGGAAAAAACGCATACGCCCTTTTTGGCCAACCAAGCAAACTTGCAAAGGAAATCTGCACTACAATGAAGTCTCACTTCCCCCTGGTCAAAAGGGCCATCTGAAAAAAGTGTAAAATCCAGAAAGGCAGGACAGGCCATGGAGAACTGGGAGCCTTGTTATGATGATGGGCGGGATGTAAATTGCCAACAGACACTCGGGAGAAGTGTATGGTGTTTCCTGAAACATCTAAAAAACAAAGCAACAGAGCCTAGGGCACTTTCACTTATGGTCCTATAGCTTAGGGAAATTAAAATCAAAAAGACACAGCCACCCCAATGTTTGGGACGCCTCTGTTTACAAGAACCTCGTTTACCGTACAAGTTCTCTATCACAGAAAGTGAAAAATGGATAAAGAACTTGTGGTACTTACGTACAATGCAGTATCACTCAGCAATGAAATCTATGTCATCAGGCCCGTAGCAGCATAATGAGTGGATTCAGGTACGATGATTCTAACTGAAATAAGTCACACAGAAAAAGAAACATCATAAGATATCACTAATACATGGAATGTAAACTTGGCTACACAGGAACTGAATTCCAAAACAGAAGAGGGTCTCTAATTTAGAAAATCAACTTATGCTTGCTTAAGGGGAAAGGTGAGTTGGGGTGCTGCATAAAACCAGAGATTGAAATGAGCACAGATAAAGTTCCTTAATCCAAATATGGAATAGACAAGAGCTACTCCTTGCTCAAAGAAATGGACTCAACACCCCATATTAAACGCCTAAGAATGTACCTGACTAGTAAGTATCTTAAAACCTATGGATTGCTATGTCTCCATAAGAGAATCAAGCATGTGTACAGGGGCATAAACGCAGCAGTGATAGGATTGGAGAGGTTCGGTGAGCAAATGAAGACCCTTTGAAGTCATATTGCATGGTACCCATTACACGGGTCTCAACTCTCCAGGTTTAAGGTATTCTTCCTTCAGCTAAAACATGCATGTGGAACCCAGAGTATGATCAACCGTGTGAACGGGAGACGTGTTCAAATATGTCTCAGTTTTCCTCCCCTGGTACTCGGGTGCAACATTCCAGACGCTTTACTAACACTCTCCCGACTTGGAGAGTCAGCGCCTTTAACCTCCTGTTTGGCCCAGTTTGCAATTTCTGCGGAAGATGAACAGGAATAGCGAGAACCAATGAGAGACTAGCTGGAGGTGTCTGGACGGGCAAATTTAACTCTCATTTCCCACCAGGAAGAGGAAATAACCAAAGGCTCAGCGTGCCGTGCCGGAACCAGATTAGGGCCTGAAGCCATCCTGCGGTGTTGCGGCCAGGTCACAAGAAAGCGAGTTTAAGAAAGGAGCTCAGGGGCACTGTAATTCACAAACCTGCAGAGTTATAAATGACAGCTATCGTCCAAAAATATACTGAAGTAAGGCTGCCAAGAGGACTTGAAAGCGGGGCAGAATTGCAGGAAACCGATTTCAGGAGGTAGACTGGAATTGCATTGAAAGCATAGGAAAAGAGGCAGAACGTCCACAATGATGCACTTGGCCAAAAAGGGCGTATGCGTTTTTTCCTGAATATATTCAGGAAAAAACGCATACGCCCTTTTTGGCCAACCAAGCAAACTTGCAAAGGAAATCTGCACTACAATGAAGTCTCACTTCCCCCCGGTCAAAAGGGCCATCTGAAAAAAGTGTAAAATCCAGAAAGGCAGGACAGGCCATGGAGAACTGGGAGCCTTGTTATGATGATGGGCGGGATGTAAATTGCCAACAGACACTCGGGAGAAGTGTATGGTGTTTCCTGAAACATCTAAAAAACAAAGCAACAGAGCCTAGGGCACTTCCACTTATGGTCCTATAGCTTAGGGAAATTAAAATCAAAAAGACACAGCCACCCCAATGTTTGGGACGCCTCTGTTTACAAGAACCTCGTTTACCGTACAAGTTCTCTATCACAGAAAGTGAAAAATGGATAAAGAACTTGTGGTACTTACGTACAATGCAGTATCACTCAGCAATGAAATCTATGTCATCAGGCCCGTAGCAGCATAATGAGTGGATTCAGGTACGATGATTCTAACTGAAATAAGTCACACAGAAAAAGAAACATCATAAGATATCACTAATACACGGAATGTAAACTTGGCTACACAGGAACTGAATTCCAAAACAGAATAGGGTCTCAAATTTAGAAAACCAACTTATGCTTGCTTAAGGGGAAAGGTGAGTTGGGGTGCTGCATAAAACCAGAGATTGAAATGAGCACAGATAAAGTTCCTTAAGCCAAATATGGAATAGACAAGAGCTACTCCTTGCTCGACGAAATGGACTCAACACCCCATATTAAACGCCTAAGAATGTACCTGACTAGTAAGTATCTTAAAACCTATGGATTGCTATGTCTCCAAAAGAGAATCAAGCGTGTGTACAGGGGCATAAACGCAGCAGTGATAGGATTGGAGAGGTTCGGTGAGCAAATGAAGACCCTTTGAAGTCATATTGCATGGTACCCATTACACGGGTCTCAACTCTCCAGGTTTAAGGTATTCTTCCTTCAGCTAAAACATGCATGTGGAACCCAGAGTATGATCAACCGTGTGAACGGGAGACGTGTTCAAATATGTCTCAGTTTTCCTCCCCTGGTACTCGGGTGCAACATTCCAGACGCTTTACTAACACTCTCCCGACTTGGAGAGACAGTCCCTTTAAACTCCTGTTTGGCCCAGTTTGCAATTTCTGCGGAAGATGAACAGGAATAGCGAGAACCAATGAGAGACTAGCTGGAGGTGTCTGGACGGGCAAATTTAACTCTCATTTCCCACCAGGAAGAGGAAATAACCAAAGGCTCAGCGTGCCGTGCCGGAACCAGATTAGGGCCTGAAGCCATCCTGCGGTGTTGCGGCCAGCTCACAAGAAAACGAGTTGAAGAAAGGAGCTCAGGGGCACTGTAATTCACAAACCTGCAGAGTTATAAATGACAACTATCGTCCAAAAATATACTGAAGTAAGGCTGCCAAGAGGACTTGAAAGCGGGGCAGAATTGCAGGAAACCGATTTCAGGAGATAGACTGGAATTGCATTGAAAGCATAGGAAAAGAGGCAGAACGTCCACAATGATGCACTTGGCCAAAAAGGGCGTATGCGTTTTTTCCTGAATATATTCAGGAAAAAACGCATACGCCCTTTTTGGCCAACCAAGCAAGCTTGCAAAGGAAATCTGCACTACAATGAAGTCTCACTTCCTCCCGGTCAAAAGGGCCATCTGAAAAAAGTGTAAAATCCAGAAAGGCAGGACAGGCCATGGAGAACTGGGAGCCTTGTTATGCTGATGGGCGGGATGTAAATTGCCAACAGACACTCGGGAGAAGTGTATGGTGTTTCCTGAAACATCTAAAAAACAAAGTAACAGAGCCTAGGGCACTTCCACTTATGGTCCTATAGCTTAGGGAAATTAAAATCAAAAAGATACAGCCACCACAAAGTTTGGGACGCCTCTGTTTACAAGAACCTCGTTTACCGTACAAGTTCAATATCACAGAAAGTGAAAAATGGATAAAGAACTTGTGGTACTTACGTACAATGCAGTATCACTCAGCAGTGAAATCTATGTCATCAGGCCCGTAGCAGCACAATGAGTGGATTCAGGTATGATGATTCTAACTGAAATAAGTCACACAGTAAAAGAAACATCATAAGATATCAGTAATACACGGAATGTAAACTTGGCTACACAGGAACTGAATTACAGAACAGAACAGGGTCTCAAATTTAGAAAACCAACTTATGCTTGCTTAAGGGTAAAGGTGAGTTGGGGTGCTGCATAAAACCAGAGATTGAAATGAGCACAGATAAAGTTCCTTAAGCCAAATATGGAATAGACAAGAGCTACTCCTTGCTCAACGAAATGGACTCAACACCGCATATTAAACGCCTAAGAATGTACCTGACTCTTAAGTATCTTAAAACCTATGGATTGCTATGTCTCCGAAAGAGAATCAAGCATGTGTACAGGGACATAAACGCAGCAGTGATAGGATTGGAGAGGTTCGGTGAGCAAATGAAGACCCTTTGAAGTCATATTGCATGGTACCCATTAAACGGGTCTCAACTCTCCAGGTTTAAGGTATTCTTCCTTCAGCTAATACATGCATGTGGAACCCAGAGTATGATCAACCGTGTGAACGGGAGACGTGTTCAAATATGTCTCAGTTTTCCTCCCCTGGTACTCGGGTGCAACATTCCAGACGCTTTACTAACACTCTCCCCACTTGGAGAGTCAGCGCCTTTAACCTCCTGTTTGGCCCAGTTTGCAATTTCTGCGGAAGATGAACAGGAATAGCGAGAACCAATGAGAGACTAGCTGGAGGTGTCTGGACGGGCAAATTTAACTCTCATTTCCCACCAGGAAGAGGAAATAACCAAAGGCTCAGCGTGCCGTGCCGGAACCAGATTAGGGCCTGAAGCCATCCTGCGGTGTTGCGGCCAGGTCACAAGAAAGCGAGTTTAAGAAAGGAGCTCAGGGGCACTGTAATTCACAAACCTGCAGAGTTATAAATGACAGCTATCGTCCAAAAATATACTGAAGTAAGGCTGCCAAGAGGACTTGAAAGCGGGGCAGAATTGCAGGAAACCGATTTCAGGAGGTAGACTGGAATTGCATTGAAAGCATAGGAAAAGAGGCAGAACGTCCACAATGATGCACTTGGCCAAAAAGGGCGTATGCGTTTTTTCCTGAATATATTCAGGAAAAAACGCATACGCCCTTTTTGGCCAACCAAGCAAACTTGCAAAGGAAATCTGCACTACAATGAAGTCTCACTTCCCCCCGGTCAAAAGGGTCATCTGAAAAAAGTGTAAAATCCAGAAAGGCAGGACAGGCCATGGAGAACTGGGAGCCTTGTTATGCTGATGGGCGGGATGTAAATTGCCAACAGACACTCGGGAGAAGTGTATGGTGTTTCCTGAAACATCTAAAAAACAAAGCAACAGAGCCTAGGGCACTTCCACTTATGGTCCTATAGCTTAGGGAAATTAAAATCAAAAAGACACAGCCACCCCAATGTTTGGGACGCCTCTGTTTACAAGAACCTCGTTTACCGTACAAGTTCTCTATCACAGAAAGTGAAAAATGGATAAAGAACTTGTGGTACTTACGTACAATGCAGTATCACTCAGCAATGAAATCTATGTCATCAGGCCCGTAGCAGCATAATGAGTGGATTCAGGTACGATGATTCTAACTGAAATAAGTCACACAGAAAAAGAAACATCATAAGATATCACTAATACATGGAATGTAAACTTGGCTACACAGGAACTGAATTCCAAAACAGAAGAGGGTCTCTAATTTAGAAAATCAACTTATGCTTGCTTAAGGGGAAAGGTGAGTTGGGGTGCTGCATAAAACCAGAGATTGAAATGAGCACAGATAAAGTTCCTTAATCCAAATATGGAATAGACAAGAGCTACTCCTTGCTCAAAGAAATGGACTCAACACCCCATATTAAACGCCTAAGAATGTACCTGACTAGTAAGTATCTTAAAACCTATGGATTGCTATGTCTCCATAAGAGAATCAAGCATGTGTACAGGGGCATAAACGCAGCAGTGATAGGATTGGAGAGGTTCGGTGAGCAAATGAAGACCCTTTGAAGTCATATTGCATGGTACCCATTACACGGGTCTCAACTCTCCAGGTTTAAGGTATTCTTCCTTCAGCTAAAACATGCATGTGGAACCCAGAGTATGATCAACCGTGTGAACGGGAGACGTGTTCAAATATGTCTCAGTTTTCCTCCCCTGGTACTCGGGTGCAACATTCCAGACGCTTTACTAACACTCTCCCGACTTGGAGAGTCAGCGCCTTTAACCTCCTGTTTGGCCCAGTTTGCAATTTCTGCGGAAGATGAACAGGAATAGGGAGAACCAATGAGAGACTAGCTGGAGGTGTCTGGACGGGCAAATTTAACTCTCATTTCCCACCAGGAAGAGGAAATAACCAAAGGCTCAGCGTGCCGTGCCGGAACCAGATTAGGGCCTGAAGCCATCCTGCGGTGTTGCGGCCAGGTCACAAGAAAGCGAGTTGAAGAAAGGAGCTCAGGGGCACTGTAATTCACAAACCTGCAGAGTTATAAATGACAGCTATCGTCCAAAAATATACTGAAGTAAGGCTGCCAAGAGGACTTGAAAGCGGGGCAGAATTGCAGGAAACCGATTTCAGGAGGTAGACTGGAATTGCATTGAAAGCATAGGAAAAGAGGCAGAACGTCCACAATGATGCACTTGGCCAAAAGGGGCGTATGCGTTTTTTCCTGAATATATTCAGGAAAAAACGCATACGCCCTTTTTGGCCAACCAAGCAAACTTGCAAAGGAAATCTGCACTACAATGAAGTCTCACTTCCCCCCGGTCAAAAGGGCCATCTGAAAAAAGTGTAAAATCCAGAAAGGCAGGACAGGCCATGGAGAACTGGGAGCCTTGTTATGCTGATGGGCGGGATGTAAATTGCCAACAGACACTCGGGAGAAGTGTATGGTGTTTCCTGAAACATCTAAAAAACAAAGCAACAGAGCCTAGGGCACTTCCACTTATGGTCCTATAGCTTAGGGAAATAAAAATCAAAAAGACACAGCCACCCCAATGTTTGGGACGCCTCTGTTTACAAGAACCTCGTTTACCGTACAAGTTCTCTATCACAGAAAGTGAAAAATGGATAAAGAACTTGTGGTACTTACGTACAATGCAGTATCACTCAGCAATGAAATCTATGTCATCAGGCCCGTAGCAGCATAATGAGTGGATTCAGGTACGATGATTCTAACTGAAATAAGTCACACAGAAAAAGAAACATCATAAGATATCACTAATACATGGAATGTAAACTTGGCTACACAGGAACTGAATTCCAAAACAGAAGAGTGTCTCTAATTTAGAAAATCAACTTATGCTTGCTTAAGGGGAAAGGTGAGTTGGGGTGCTGCATAAAACCAGAGATTGAAATGAGCACAGATAAAGTTCCTTAAGCCAAATATGGAATAGACAAGAGCTACTCCTTGCTCAACGAAATGGACTCAACACCCCATATTAAACGCCTAAGAATGTACCTGACTAGTAAGTATCTTAAAACCTATGGATTGCTATGTCTCCATAAGAGAATCAAGCATGTGTACAGGGGCATAAACGCAGCAGTGATAGGATTGGAGAGGTTCGGTGAGCAAATGAAGACCCTTTGAAGTCATATTGCATGGTACCCATTACACGGGTCTCAACTCTCCAGGTTTAAGGTATTCTTCCTTCAGCTAAAACATGCATATGGAACCCAGAGTATGATCAACCGTGTGAACGGGAGACGTGTTCAAATATGTCTCAATTTTCCTCCCCTGGTACTCGGGTGCAACATTCCAGACGCTTTACTAACACTCTCCCCACTTGGAGAGTCAGCGCCTTTAACCTCCTGTTTGGCCCAGTTTGCAATTTCTGCGGAAGATGAACAGGAATAGGGAGAACCAATGAGAGACTAGCTGGAGGTGTCTGGACGGGCAAATTTAACTCTCATTTCCCACCAGGAAGAGGAAATAACCAAAGGCTCAGCGTGCCGTGCCGGAACCAGATTAGGGCCTGAAGCCATCCTGCGGTGTTGCGGCCAGGTCACAAGAAAGCGAGTTTAAGAAAGGAGCTCAGGGGCACTGTAATTCACAAACCTGCAGAGTTATAAATGACAGCTATCGTCCAAAAATATACTGAAGTAAGGCTGCCAAGAGGACTTGAAAGCGGGGCAGAATTGCAGGAAACCGATTTCAGGAGGTAGACTGGAATTGCATTGAAAGCATAGGAAAAGAGGCAGAACGTCCACAATGATGCACTTGGCCAAAAAGGGCGTATGCGTTTTTTCCTGAATATATTCAGGGAAAAACGCATACGCCCTTTTTGGCCAACCAAGCAAACTTGCAAAGGAAATCTGCACTACAATGAAGTCTCACTTCCCCCCGGTCAAAAGGGCCATCTGAAAAAAGTGTAAAATCCAGAAAGGCAGGACAGGCCATGGAGAACTGGGAGCCTTGTTATGCTGATGGGCGGGATGTAAATTGCCAACAGACACTCGGGAGAAGTGTATGGTGTTTCCTGAAACATCTAAAAAACAAAGCAACAGAGCCTAGGGCACTTCCACTTATGGTCCTATAGCTTAGGGAAATTAAAATCAAAAAGACACAGCCACCCCAATGTTTGGGACGCCTCTGTTTACAAGAACCTCGTTTACCGTACAAGTTCTCTATCACAGAAAGTGAAAAATGGATAAAGAACTTGTGGTACTTACGTACAATGCAGTATCACTCAGCAATGAAATCTATGTCATCAGGCCCGTAGCAGCATAATGAGTGGATTCAGGTACGATGATTCTAACTGAAATAAGTCACACAGAAAAAGAAACATCATAAGATATCACTAATACACGGAATGTAAACTTGGCTACACAGGAACTGAATTACAGAACAGAACAGGGTCTCAAATTTAGAAAACCAACTTATGCTTGCTTAAGGGTAAAGGTGAGTTGGGGTGCTGCATAAAACCAGAGATTGAAATGAGCACAGATAAAGTTCCTTAAGCCAAATATGGAATAGACAAGAGCTACTCCTTGCTCAACGAAATGGACTCAACACCGCATATTAAACGCCTAAGAATGTACCTGACTCTTAAGTATCTTAAAAGCTATGGATTGCTATGTCTCCGAAAGAGAATCAAGCATGTGTACAGGGACATAAACGCAGCAGTGATAGGATTGGAGAGGTTCGGTGAGCAAATGAAGACCCTTTGAAGTCATATTGCATGGTACCCATTACACGGGTCTCAACTCTCCAGGTTTAAGGTATTCTTCCTTCAGCTAAAACATGCATGTGGAACCCAGAGTATGATCAACCGTGTGAACGGGAGACGTGTTCAAATATGTCTCAGTTTTCCTCCCCTGGTACTCGGGTGCAACATTCCAGACGCTTTACTAACACTCTCCCCACTTGGAGAGTCAGCGCCTTTAACCTCCTGTTTGGCCCAGTTTGCAATTTCTGCGGAAGATGAACAGGAATAGGGAGAACCAATGAGAGACTAGCTGGAGGTGTCTGGACGGGCAAATTTAACTCTCATTTCCCACCAGGAAGAGGAACTAACCAAAGGCTCAGCGTGCCGTGCCGGAACCAGATTAGGGCCTGAAGCCATCCTGCGGTGTTGCGGCCAGCTCACAAGAAAGCGAGTTGAAGAAAGGAGCTCAGGGGCACTGTAATTCACAAACCTGCAGAGTTATAAATGACAGCTATCGTCCAAAAATATACTGAAGTAAGGCTGCCAAGAGGACTTGAAAGCGGGGCAGAATTGCAGGAAACCGATTTCAGGAGGTAGACTGGAATTGCATTGAAAGCATAGGAAAAGAGGCAGAACGTCCACAATGATGCACTTGGCCAAAAAGGGTGTATGCGTTTTTTCCTGAATATATTCAGGAAAAAACGCATACGCCCTTTTTGGCCAACCAAGCAAGCTTGCAAAGGAAATCTGCACTACAATGAAGTCTCACTTCCCCCCGGTCAAAAGGGCCATCTGAAAAAAGTGTAAAATCCAGAAAGGCAGGACAGGCCATGGAGAACTGGGAGCCTTGTTATGCTGATGGGCGGGATGTAAATTGCCAACAGACACTCGGGAGAAGTGTATGGTGTTTCCTGAAACATCTAAAAAACAAAGCAACAGAGCCTAGGGCACTTCCACTTATGGTCCTATAGCTTAGGGAAATTAAAATCAAAAAGATACAGCCATGCCTCTTTTTGAATTTTGGTTTATTGCAGCTCTATTTACAATAGCCCGGAGATGGAAACAACCTAAGTGCCCGTCATCGGATGAATGGATAAAGAAGATGTGGCACATATATACAATGGAATATTACTCAGCCATAAAAAGAAACGAAATTGAGCTATTTGTAATGAGGTGGATAGACCTAGAGTCTGTCATACAGAGTGAAGTAAGTCAGAAAGAAAAAGACAAATACCGTATGCTAACACATATATATGGAATTTAAGAAAAAAATGTCATGAAGAACCTAGGGGTAAAGCAGGAATAAAGACGCAGACCTCTTAGAGAACGGACTTGAGGTTATGGGGAGGGGGAAGGGTGAGCTGTGACAGGGCGAGAGAGAGTCATGGGCATATACACACTAACAAACGCAGTAAGGTAGATAGCTAGTGGGAAGCAGCCGCATGGCACAGGGATATTGGCTCGGTGCTTTGTGACAGCCTGGAAGGGTGGGATGGGGAGGGTGGGAGGGAGGGAGACGCAACAGGGAAGACATATGGGAACATAGGTTTATGTATGACTGATTCACTTTGTTATAAAGCAGAAACTAACACACCATTGTAAAGCAATTATACCCCAATAAAGATGTTAAAAAAAAAAAAAAGATACAGCCACCCCAATGTTTGGGACGCCTCTGTTTACAAGAACCTCGTTTACCGTACAAGTTCAATATCACAGAAAGTGAAAAATGGATAAAGAACTTGTGGTACTTACGTACAATGCAGTATCACTCAGCAGTGAAATCTATGTCATCAGGCCCGTAGCAGCACAATGAGTGGATTCAGGTATGATGATTCTAACTGAAATAAGTCACACAGAAAAAGAAACATCATAAGATATCAGTAATACACGGAATGTAAACTTGGCTACACAGGAACTGAATTACAGAACAGAACAGGGTCTCAAATTTAGAAAACCAACTTATGCTTGCTTAAGGGGAAAGGTGAGTTGGGGTGCTGCATAAAACCAGAGATTGAAATGAGCACAGATAAAGTTCCTTAAGCCAAATATGGAATAGACAAGAGCTACTCCTTGCTCAACGAAATGGACTCAACACCGCATATTAAACGCCTAAGAATGTACCTGACTCTTAAGTATCTTAAAACCTATGGATTGCTATGTCTCCGAAAGAGAATCAAGCATGAGTACAGGGACATAAACGCAGCAGTGATAGGATTGGAGAGGTTCGGTGAGCAAATGAAGACCCTTTGAAGTCATATTGCATGGTACCCATTCCACGGGTCTCAACTCTCCAGGTTTAAGGTATTCTTCCTTCAGCTAAAACATGCATGTGGAACCCAGAGTATGATCAACCGTGTGAACGGGAGACGTGTTCAAATATGTCTCAGTTTTCCTCCCCTGGTACTCGGGTGCAACATTCCAGACGCTTTACTAGCACTCTCCCCACTTGGAGAGTCAGCGCCTTTAACCTCCTGTTTAGCCCAGTTTGCAATTTCTGCGGAAGATGAACAGGAATAGTGAGAACCAATGAGAGACTAGCTGGAGGTGTCTGGACGGGCAAATTTAACTCTCATTTCCCACCAGGAAGAGGAAATAACCAAAGGCTCAGCGTGCCATGCCGGAACCAGATTAGGGCCTGAAGCCATCCTGCGGTGTTGCGGCCAGCTCACAAGAAAGCGAGTTGAAGAAAGGAGCTTAGGGGCACTGTAATTCACAAACCTGCAGAGTTATAAATGACAGCTATCGTCCAAAAATATACTGAAGTAAGGCTGCCAAGAGGACTTGAAAGCGGGGCAGAATTGCAGGAAACCGATTTCAGGAGGTAGACTGGAATTGCATTGAAAGCATAGGAAAAGAGGCAGAACGTCCACAATGATGCACTTGGCCAAAAAGGGCGTATGCGTTTTCTCCTGAATATATTCAGGAAAAAACGCATACGCCCTTTTTGGCCAACCAAGCAAGCTTGCAAAGGAAATCTGCACTACAATGAAGTCTCACTTCCCCCCGGTCAAAAGGGCCATCTGAAAAAAGTGTAAAATCCAGCAAGGCAGGACAGGCCATGGAGAACTGGGAGCCTTGTTATGCTGATGGGCGGGATGTAAATTGCCAACAGACACTCGGGAGAAGTGTATGGTGTTTCCTGAAACATCTAAAAAACAAAGCAACAGAGCCTAGGACACTTCCACTTATGGTCCTATAGTTTAGGGAAATTAAAATCAAAAAGACACAGCCACCCCAAAGTTTGGGACGCCTCTGTTTACAAGAACCTCATTTACAGTACAAGATCAACCTCGCAGAAAGTGAAAAATGGATAAAGAAATTGTGGTATTTACTTGCAAAGCAATATCACTCAGCAATGAAATCTATGTCATCAGGCCCTTAGAAGCACAATGAGTGGATTCAGGTATGATGATTCTAACTGAAATAAGTCTCACAGAAAAAGAAACATCTTAAGGTATCAGTAATACACGGTATGTAAACTTGGCTACACAGGAACTGAATTACAGAACAGAACAGGGTCTCAAATTTAGAAAACCAAATTATGCTTGCTTAAGGGGAAAGGTGAGTTGGGGTGCTGCATAAAACCAGAGATTGAAATGAGCACAGATAAAGTTCCTTAAGCCAAATATGGAATAGACAAGAGCTACTCCTTGCTCAACGAAATGGACTCAACACCGCATATTAAACGCCTAAGAATGTACCTGACTCTTAAGTATCTTAAAACCTATGGATTGCTATGTCTCCGAAAGACAATCAAGTGTGTGTACGGGGCATAAACGCAGCAGTTATAGGATTGGAGAGGTTCGGTGAGCAAATGAAGACCCTTTGCAGTCATATTGCATGGTACCCATTCCACGGGTTTCAACTAACCAGGTTTAAGGTATTCTTCCTTCAGCTAAAACATGCATGTGGAACCTAGAGTATGATCAACCATGTGATCGGGAGACGTGTTCAAATATGTCTCAGTTTTCATACCCTGGTACTCGGGTGCAACATTCCAGACGCTTTACTAACACTCTCCCGACTTGGAGAGTCAGTCCCTTTAACCTCCTGTTTGGCCCAGTTTGCAATTTCTGCGGAAGATGAACAGGAATAGGGAGAACCAATGAGAGACTAGCTGGAGGTGTCTGGACGGGCAAATTTAACTCTCATTTCCCACCAGGAAGAGGAAATAACCAAAGGCTCAGCGTGCCGTGCCGGAACCAGATTAGGGCCTGAAGCCATCCTGCGGTGTTGCGGCCAGGTCACAAGAAAGCGAGTTGAAGGAAGGAGCTCAGGGGCACTGTAATTCACAAATCTGCAGTGTTATAAATGACAGCTATCGTCCAAAAATATACTGAAGTAAGGCTGCCAAGAGGACTTGAAAGCGGGGCAGAATTGCAGGAAACCGATTTCAGAAGGTAGACTGGAATTGCATTGACAGCATAGGAAAAGAGGCAGAACGTCCACAATGATGCACTTGGCCAAAAAGGGCGTATGCGTTTTTTCCTGAATATATTCAGGAAAAAACGCATACGCCCTTTTTGGCCAACCAAGCAAACTTGCAAAGGAAATCCTCACTACAATGAAGTCTCACTTCCCCCCGGTCAAAAGGGCCATCTGAAAAAAGTGTAAAATCCAGAAAGGCAGGACAAGCCATGGAGAACTGGGAGCCTTGTTATGCTGATGGGCGGGATGTAAATTGCCAACAGACACTCGGGAGAAGTGTATGGTGTTTCCTGAAACATCTAAGAAACAAAGCAACAGAGCCTAGGGCACTTCCACTTATGGTCCTATAGCTTAGGGAAATTAAAATCAAAAAGACACAGCCACCCCAATTTGGGACGCCTCTGTTTACAAGAACCTCATTTACCGTACAAGTTCAATATCACAGAAAGTGAAAAATGGATAAACAACTTGTGGTACTTACGTACAATGCAGTATCACTCAGCAATGAAATCTATGTCATCAGGCCCATAGCAGCATAATGAGTGGATTCAGGTACGATGATTCTAACTGAAATAAGTCACACAGAAAAAGAAACATCATAAGATATCACTAATACATGGAATGTAAACTTGGCTACACAGGAACTGAATTCCAAAACAGAACAGGGTCTCAAATTTAGAAAACCAACTTATGCTTGCTTAAGGGCAAAGGTGAGTTGGGGTGCTACATAAAACCAGAGATTGAAATGAGCACAGATAAAGTTCCTTAAGCCAAATATGGAATAGACAAGAGCTACTCCTTGCTCAACGAAATGGACTCAACACCGCATATTAAACGCCTAAGAATGTACCTGACTAGTAAGTATCTTAAAACCTATGGATTGCTATGTCTCCGAAAGAGAATCAAGTATGTGAACGGGGCATAAACGCAGCAGTGATAGGATTGGAGAGGTTCGGTGAGCACATGAAGACCCTTTGAAGTCATATTGCATGGTACCCATTCAACGGGTTTCAACTACCCAGGTTTAAGGTATTCTTCCTTCAGCTAAAACATGCATGTGGAACCTAGAGTATGATCAACCATGTGATCGGGAGACGTGTTCAAATATATCTCAGTTTTCATACCCTGGTATTCGGGTGCAACATTCTAGACGCTTTACTAACACTCTCCCGACTTGGAGAGTCAGTCCCTTTAACCTCCTGTTTGGCCCAGTTTGCAATTTCTGCGGAAGATGAACAGGAATAGGGAGAACCAATGAGAGACTAGCTGGAGGTGTCTGGACGGGCAAATTTAACTCTCATTTCCCACCAGGAAGAGGAAATAACCAAAGGCGCAGCATGCCGTGCCGGAACCAGGTTAGGGTCTGAAGCCATCCTGCGGTGTTGCGGCCAGCTCACAAGAAAGCGAGTTGAAGAAAGGAGCTCAGGGGCACTGTAATGCACAAACCTGCAGAGTTATAAATGACAGCTATCGTCCAAAAATATACTGAAGTAAGGCTGCCAAGAGGATTTGAAAGCGGGGCAGAATTGCAGGAAACCGATTTCAGGAGGTAGACTGGAATTGCATTGAAAGCATAGGAAAAGAGGCAGAACGTCCACAATGATGCACTTGGCCAAAAAGTGCGTATGCGTTTTTTCCTGAATATATTCAGGAAAAAACGCATACGCCCTTTTTGACCAACCAAGCAAGCTTGCAAAGGAAATCTGCACTACAATGAAGTCTCACTTCCCCCTGGTCAAAAGGGCCATCTGAAAAAAGTGTAAAATCCAGAAAGGCAGGACAGGCCATGGAGAACTGGGAGCCTTGTTATGCTGATGGGCGGGATGTAAATTGCCAACAGACACTCGGGAGAAGTGTATGGTGTTTCCTGAAACATCTAAAAAACAAAGCAACAGAGCCTAGGGCAATTCCACATATGGTCCTATAGCTTAGGGAAATTAAAATCAAAAAGACACAGCCACCCCAAAGTTTGGGACGCCTCTGTTTACAAGAACCTCGTTTACCGTACAAGTTCAATATCACAGAAAGTGAAAAATGGATAAAGAACTTGTGGTAATTACGTACAATGCAGTAGCCCTCAGCAATGAAATCTATGTCATCAGGCCCGTAGCAGCATAATGAGTGGATTCAGGTACGATGATTCTAACTGAAATAAGTCACACAGAAAAAGAAACATCATAAGATATCACTAATACACGGAATGTAAACTTGGCTACACAGGAACTGAATTCCAAAACAGAACAGGGTCTCAAATTTAGAAAACCAACTTATGCTTGCTTAAGGGGAAAGGTGAGTTGGGGTGCTGCATAAAACCAGAGATTGAAATGAGCACAGATAAAGTTCCTTAAGCCAAATATGGAATAGACAAGAGCTACTCCTTGCTCAACGAAATGGACTCAACACCGCATATTAAACGCCTAAGAATGTACCTGACTCTTAAGTATCTTAAAACCTATGGATTGCTATGTCTCCGAAAGAGAATCAAGCATGTGTACAGGGACATAAACGCAGCAGTGATAGGATTGGAGAGGTTCGGTGAGCAAATGAAGACCCTTTGAAGTCATATTGCATGGTACCCATTACACGGGTCTCAACTCTCCAGGTTTAAGGTATTCTTCCTTCAGCTAAAACATGCATGTGGAACCCAGAGTATGATCAACCGTGTGAACGGGAGACGTGTTCAAATATGTCTCAGTTTTCCTCCCCTGGTACTCGGGTGCAACATTCCAGAGGCTTTACTAACACTCTCCCCACTTGGAGAGTCAGCGCCTTTAACCTCCTGTTTGGCCCAGTTTGCAATTTCTGCGGAATATGAACAGGAATAGCGAGAACCAATGAGAGACTAGCTGGAGGTGTCTGGACGGGCAAATTTAACTCTCATTTCCCACCAGGAAGAGGAACTAACCAAAGGCTCAGCGTGCCGTGCCGGAACCAGATTAGGGCCTGAAGCCATCCTGCGGTGTTGCGGCCAGCTCACAAGAAAGCGAGTTGAAGAAAGGAGCTCAGGGGCACTGTAATTCACAAACCTGCAGAGTTATAAATGACAGCTATCGTCCAAAAATATACTGAAGTAAGGCTGCCAAGAGGACTTGAAAGCGGGGCAGAATTGCAGGAAACCGATTTCAGGAGGTAGACTGGAATTGCATTGAAAGCATAGGAAAAGAGGCAGAACGTCCACAATGATGCACTTGGCCAAAAAGGGCGTATGCGTTTTTTCCTGAATATATTCAGGAAAAAACGCATACGCCCTTTTTGGCCAACCAAGCAAGCTTGCAAAGGAAATCTGCACTACAATGAAGTCTCACTTCCCCCCGGTCAAAAGGGCCATCTGAAAAAAGTGTAAAATCCAGAAAGGCAGGACAGGCCATGGAGAACTGGGAGCCTTGTTATGCTGATGGGCGGGATGTAAATTGCCAACAGACACTCGGGAGAAGTGTATGGTGTTTCCTGAAACATCTAAAAAACAAAGCAACAGAGCCTAGGGCACTTCCACTTATGGTCCTATAGCTTAGGGAAATTAAAATCAAAAAGATACAGCCATGCCTCTTTTTGAATTTTGGTTTATTGCAGCTCTATTTACAATAGCCCGGAGATGGAAACAACCTAAGTGCCCGTCATCGGATGAATGGATAAAGAAGATGTGGCACATATATACAATGGAATATTACTCAGCCATAAAAAGAAACGAAATTGAGCTATTTGTAATGAGGTGGATAGACCTAGAGTCTGTCATACAGAGTGAAGTAAGTCAGAAAGAAAAAGACAAATACCGTATGCTAACACATATATATGGAATTTAAGAAAAAAATGTCATGAGGAACCTAGGGGTAAAGCAGGAATAAAGACGCAGACCTCTTAGAGAACGGACTTGAGGTTATGGGGAGGGGGAAGGGTGAGCTGTGACAGGGCGAGAGAGAGTCATGGGCATATACACACTAACAAACGCAGTAAGGTAGATAGCTAGTGGGAAGCAGCCGCATGGCACAGGGATATTGGCTCGGTGCTTTGTGACAGCCTGGAGGGGTGGGATGGGGAGGGTGGGAGGGAGGGAGACGCAACAGGGAAGACATATGGGAACATAGGTTTATGTATGACTGATTCACTTTGTTATAAAGCAGAAACTAACACACCATTGTAAAGCAATTATACCCCAATAAAGATGTTAAAAAAAAAAAAAAAGATACAGCCACCCCAATGTTTGGGACGCCTCTGTTTACAAGAACCTCGTTTACCGTACAAGTTCAATATCACAGAAAGTGAAAAATGGATAAAGAACTTGTGGTACTTACGTACAATGCAGTATCACTCAGCAGTGAAATCTATGTCATCAGGCCCGTAGCAGCACAATGAGTGGATTCAGGTACGATGATTCTAACTGAAATAAGTCACACAGAAAAAGAAACATCATAAGATATCAGTAATACACGGAATGTAAACTTGGCTACACAGGAACTGAATTACAGAACAGAACAGGGTCTCAAATTTAGAAAACCAACTTATGCTTGTTTAAGGGTAAAGGTGAGTTGGGGTGCTGCATAAAACCAGAGATTGAAATGAGCACAGATAAAGTTCCTTAAGCCAAATATGGAATAGACAAGAGCTACTCCTTGCTCAACGAAATGGACTCAACACCGCATATTAAACGCCTAAGAATGTACCTGACTCTTAAGTATCTTAAAACCTATGGATTGCTATGTCTCCGAAAGAGAATCAAGCATGTGTACAGGGACATAAACGCAGCAGTGATAGGATTGGAGAGGTTCGGTGAGCAAATGAAGACCCTTTGAAGTCATATTGCATGGTACCCATTCCACGGGTTTCAACTACCCAGGTTTAAGGTATTCTTCCTTCAGCTAAAACATGCATGTGGAACCTAGAGTATGATCAACCATGTGATCGGGAGACGTGTTCAAATATATCTCAGTTTTCATACCCTGGTACTCGGGTGCAACATTCTAGACGCTTTACTAACACTCTCCCGACTTAGAGAGTCAGTCCCTTTAACCTCCTGTTTGGCCCAGTTTGCAATTTCTGCGGAAGATGAACAGGAATAGGGAGAACCAATGAGAGACTAGCTGGAGGTGTCTGGACGGGCAAATTTAACTCTCATTTCCCACCAGGAAGAGGAAATAACCAAAGGCTCAGCGTGCCGTGCCGGAACCAGATTAGGGCCTGAAGCCATCCTGCACTGTTGCGGCCCGCTCACAAGAAAGCAAGTTGAAGAAAGGAGCTCAGGGGCACTGTAATTCACAAACCTGCAGAGTTATAAATGACAGCTATCGTCCAAAAATATACTGAAGTAAGGCTGCCAAGAGGACTTGAAAGCGGGGCAGAATTGCAGGAAACCGATTTCAGGAGGTAGACTGGAATTGCATTGAAAGCATAGGAAAAGAGGCAGAACGTCCACAATGATGCACTTGGCCAAAAAGGGCGTATGCGTTTTTTCCTGAATATATTCAGGAAAAAACGCATACGCCCTTTTTGGCCAACCAAGCAAACTTGCAAAGGAAATCTGCACTACAATGAAGTCTCACTTCCCCCCGGTCAAAAGGGCCATCTGAAAAAAGTGTAAAATCCAGAAAGGCAGGACAGGCCATGGAGAACTGGGAGCCTTGTTATGCTGATGGGCGGGATGTAAATTACCAACAGACACTCGGGAGAAGTGTATGGTGTTTCCTGAAACATCTAAGAAAGAAAGCAACAGAGCCTAGGGCACTTCCACTTATGGTCCTATAGCTTAGGGAAATTAAAATCAAAAAGACACAGCCACCTCAATTTGGGACGCCTCTGTTTACAAGAACCTCGTTTACTGTACAATTTCAATATCACAGAAAGTGAAAAATGGATAAATCACTTGTGGTACTTACGTACAATGCAGTATCACTCAGCAATGAAATCTATGTCATCAGGCCCGTAGCAGCATAATGAGTGGATTCAGGTACGATGATTCTAACTGAAATAAGTCACACAGAAAAAGAAACATCATAAGATATCACTAATACACGGAATGTAAACTTGGCTACACAGGAACTGAATTCCAAAACAGAACAGGGTCTCAAATTTAGAAAACCAACTTATGCTTGCTTAAGGGGAAAAGTGAGTTGGGGTGCTGCATAAAACCAGAGATTGAAATGAGCACAGATAAAGTTCCTTAAGCCAAATATGGAATAGACAAGAGCTACTCCTTGCTCAACGAAATGGACTCAACACCCCATATTAAACGCCTAAGAATGTACCTGACTAGTATCTTAAAACCTATGGATTGCTATGTCTCCATAAGAGAATCAAGCGTGTGTACCGGGGCATTAACGCAGCAGTGATAGGATTGGAGAGGTTCGGTGAGCAGATGAAGACCCTTTAAAGTCATATTGCATGGTACCCATTCCACGGGTTTCAACTACCCACGTTTAAGGTATTCTTCCTTCAGCTAAAACATGCATGTGGAACCCAGAGTATGATCAACCGTGTGAACGGGAGACGTGTTCAAATATGTCTCAGTTTTCCTCCCCTGGTACTCGGGTGCAACATTCCAGACGCTTTACTAACACTCTCCCCACTTGGAGAGTCAGCGCCTTTAAGCTCCTGTTTGGTCCAGTTTGCAATTTCTGCGGAAGATGAACAGGAATAGGGAGAACCAATGAGAGACTAGCTGGAGGTGTCTGGACGGGCAAATTTAACTCTCATTTCCCACCAGGAAGAGGAAATAACCAAAGGCGCAGCATGCCGTGCCGGAACCAGGTTAGGGCCTGAAGCCATCCTGCGGTGTTGCGGCCAGCTCAAAAGAAAGCGAGTTGAAGAAAGGAGCTCAGGGGCACTGTAATGCACAAACCTGCAGAGTTATAAATGACAGCTATCGTCCAAAAATATACTGAAGTAAGGCTGCCAAGAGGACTTGAAAGCGGGGCAGAATTGCAGGAAACCGATTTCAGGAGGTAGACTGGAATTGCATTGAAAGCATAGGAAAAGAGGCAGAACGTCCACAATGATGCACTTAGCCAAAAAGGGCGTATGCGTTTTTTCCTGAATATATTCAGGAAAAAACGCATATGCCCTTTTTGACCAACCAAGCAAGCTTGCAAAGGAAATCTGCACTACAATGAAGTCTCACTTCCCCCTGGTCAAAAGGGCCATCTGAAAAAAGTGTAAAATCCAGAAAGGCAGGACAGGCCATGGAGAACTGGGAGCCTTGTTATGCTGATGGGCGGGATGTAAATTGCCAACAGACACTCGGGAGAAGTGTATGGTGTTTCCTGAAACATCTAAAAAACAAAGCAACAGAGCCTAGGGCACTTCCACTTATGGTCCTATAGCTTAGGGAAATTAAAATCAAAAAGACACAGCCACCCCAAAGTTTGGGACGCCTCTGTTTACAAGAACCTCGTTTACCGTACAAGTTCAATATCACAGAAAGTGAAAAATGGATAAAGAACTTGTGGTAATTACGTACAATGCAGTAGCCCTCAGCAATGAAATCTATGTCATCAGGCCCGTAGCAGCATAATGAGTGGATTCAGGTACGATGATTCTAACTGAAATAAGTCACACAGAAAAAGAAACATCATAAGATATCACTAATACACGGAATGTAAACTTGGCTACACAGGAACTGAATTCCAAAACAGAACAGGGTCTCAAATTTAGAAAACCAACTTATGCTTGCTTAAGGGGAAAGGTGAGTTGGGGTGCTGCATAAAACCAGAGATTGAAATGAGCACAGATAAAGTTCCTTAAGCCAAATATGGAATAGACAAGAGTTACTCCTTGCTCAAAGAAATGGACTCAACACTCCATATTAAAAGCCAAAGAATGTACCTGACTAGTAAGTATCTTAAAACCTATGGATTGCTATGTCTCCGAAAGAGAATCAAGCTTGTGTACGGGGCATAAACGCAGCAGTGATAGGATTGGAGAGGTTCGGCGAGCAGATGAAGACCCTTTGAAGTCATATTGCATGGTACCCATTACACGGGTCTCAACTCTCCAGGTTTAAGGTATTCTTCCTTCAGCTAAAACATGCATGTGGAACCCAGAGTATGATCAACCGTGTGAACGGGAGACGTGTTCAAATATGTCTCAGTTTTCCACCCCTGGTACTCGGGTGCAACATTCCAGATGCTTTACTAACACTCTCCCCACTTGGAGAGTCAGCGCCTTTAACCTCCTGTTTGGCCCAGTTTGCAATTTCTGCGGAAGATGAACAGGAATAGGGAGAACCAATGAGAGACTAGCTGGAGGTGTCTGGACGGGCAAATTTAACTCTCATTTCCCACCAGGAAGAGGAAATAACCAAAGGCGCAGCATGCCGTGCCGGAACCAGGTTAGGGCCTGAAGCCATCCTGCGGTGTTGCGGCCAGCTCAAAAGAAAGCGAGTTGAAGAAAGGAGCTCAGGGGCACTGTAATGCACAAACCTGCAGAGTTATAAATGACAGCTATCGTCCAAAAATATACTGAAGTAAGGCTGCCAAGAGGACTTGAAAGCGGGGCAGAATTGCAGGAAACCGATTTCAGGAGGTAGACTGGAATTGCATTGAAAGCATAGGAAAAGAGGCAGAACGTCCACAATGATGCACTTAGCCAAAAAGGGCGTATGCGTTTTTTCCTGAATATATTCAGGAAAAAACGCATATGCCCTTTTTGACCAACCAAGCAAGCTTGCAAAGGAAATCTGCACTACAATGAAGTCTCACTTCCCCCTGGTCAAAAGGGCCATCTGAAAAAAGTGTAAAATCCAGAAAGGCAGGACAGGCCATGGAGAACTGGGAGCCTTGTTATGCTGATGGGCGGGATGTAAATTGCCAACAGACACTCGGGAGAAGTGTATGGTGTTTCCTGAAACATCTAAAAAACAAAGCAACAGAGCCTAGGGCACTTCCACTTATGGTCCTATAGCTTAGGGAAATTAAAATCAAAAAGACACAGCCACCCCAAAGTTTGGGACGCCTCTGTTTACAAGAACCTCGTTTACCGTACAAGTTCAATATCACAGAAAGTGAAAAATGGATAAAGAACTTGTGGTAATTACGTACAATGCAGTAGCCCTCAGCCCTCAGCAATGAAATCTATGTCATCAGGCCCGTAGCAGCATAATGAGTGGATTCAGGTACGATGATTCTAACTGAAATAAGTCACACAGAAAAAGAAACATCATAAGATATCACTAATACACGGAATGTAAACTTGGCTACACAGGAACTGAATTCCAAAACAGAACAGGGTCTCAAATTTAGAAAACCAACTTATGCTTGCTTAAGGGGAAAGGTGAGTTGGGGTGCTGCATAAAACCAGAGATTGAAATGAGCACAGATAAAGTTCCTTAAGCCAAATATGGAATAGACAAGAGTTACTCCTTGCTCAAAGAAATGGACTCAACACTCCATATTAAAAGCCAAAGAATGTACCTGACTAGTAAGTATCTTAAAACCTATGGATTGCTATGTCTCCGAAAGAGAATCAAGCTTGTGTACGGGGCATAAACGCAGCAGTGATAGGATTGGAGAGGTTCGGCGAGCAGATGAAGACCCTTTGAAGTCATATTGCATGGTACCCATTACACGGGTCTCAACTCTCCAGGTTTAAGGTATTCTTCCTTCAGCTAAAACATGCATGTGGAACCCAGAGTATGATCAACCGTGTGAACGGGAGACGTGTTCAAATATGTCTCAGTTTTCCACCCCTGGTACTCGGGTGCAACATTCCAGATGCTTTACTAACACTCTCCCCACTTGGAGAGTCAGCGCCTTTAACCTCCTGTTTGGCCCAGTTTGCAATTTCTGCGGAAGATGAACAGGAATAGGGAGAACCAATGAGAGACTAGCTGGAGGTGTCTGGACGGGCAAATTTAACTCTCATTTCCCACCAGGAAGAGGAAATAACCAAAGGCTCAGCATGCTGTGCCGGAACCAGATTAGGGCCTGAAGCCATCCTGCGGTGTTGCGGCCAGCTCACAAGAAAGCAAGTTGAAGAAAGGAGCTCAGGGGCACTGTAATTCACAAACCTGCAGAGTTATAAATGACAGCTATCGTCCAAAAATATATTGAAGTAAGTATGCCAAGAGGACTTGAAAGCGGGGCAGAATTGCAGGAAACTGATTTCAGGAGGTAGACTGGAATTGCATTGAAAGCATAGGAAAAGAGGCAGAACGTCCACAATGATGCACTTGGCCAAAAAGGGCGTATGCGTTTTTTCCTGAATATATTCAGGAAAAAACGCATACGCCCTTTTTGGCCAACCAAGCAAGCTTGCAAAGGAAATCTGCACTACAATGAAGTCTCACTTCCCCCCGGTCAAAAGGGCCATCTGAAAAAAGTGTAAAATCCAGAAAGGCAGGACAGGCCATGGAGAACTGGGAGCCTTGTTATGCTGATGGGCGGGATGTAAATTGCCAACAGACACTCGGGAGAAGTGTATGGTGTTTCCTGAAACATCTAAAAAACAAAGCAACAGAGCCTAGGGCACTTCCACTTATGGTCCTATAGCTTAGGGAAATTAAAATCAAAAAGATACAGCCATGCCTCTTTTTGAATTTTGGTTTATTGCAGCTCTATTTACAATAGCCCGGAGATGGAAACAACCTAAGTGCCCGTCATCGGATGAATGGATAAAGAAGATGTGGCACATATATACAATGGAATATTACTCAGCCATAAAAAGAAACGAAATTGAGCTATTTGTAATGAGGTGGATAGACCTAGAGTCTGTCATACAGAGTGAAGTAAGTCAGAAAGAAAAAGACAAATACCGTATGCTAACACATATATATGGAATTTAAGAAAAAAATGTCATGAGGAACCTAGAGGTAAAGCAGGAATAAAGACGCAGACCTCTTAGAGAACGGACTTGAGGTTATGGGGAGGGGGAAGGGTGAGCTGTGACAGGGCGAGAGAGAGTCATGGGCATATACACACTAACAAACGCAGTAAGGTAGATAGCTAGTGGGAAGCAGCCGCATGGCACAGGGATATTGGCTCGGTGCTTTGTGACAGCCTGGAGGGGTGGGATGGGGAGGGTGGGAGGGAGGGAGACGCAACAGGGAAGACATATGGGAACATAGGTTTATGTATGACTGATTCACTTTGTTATAAAGCAGAAACTAACACACCATTGTAAAGCAATTATACCCCAATAAAGATGTTAAAAAAAAAAAAAAAGATACAGCCACCCCAATGTTTGGGACGCCTCTGTTTACAAGAACCTCGTTTACCGTACAAGTTCAATATCACAGAAAGTGAAAAATGGATAAAGAACTTGTGGTACTTACGTACAATGCAGTATCACTCAGCAGTGAAATCTATGTCATCAGGCCCGTAGCAGCACAATGAGTGGATTCAGGTACGATGATTCTAACTGAAATAAGTCACACAGAAAAAGAAACATCATAAGATATCAGTAATACACGGAATGTAAACTTGGCTACACAGGAACTGAATTACAGAACAGAACAGGGTCTCAAATTTAGAAAACCAACTTATGCTTGTTTAAGGGTAAAGGTGAGTTGGGGTGCTGCATAAAACCAGAGATTGAAATGAGCACAGATAAAGTTCCTTAAGCCAAATATGGAATAGACAAGAGCTACTCCTTGCTCAACGAAATGGACTCAACACCGCATATTAAACGCCTAAGAATGTACCTGACTCTTAAGTATCTTAAAACCTATGGATTGCTATGTCTCCGAAAGAGAATCAAGCATGTGTACAGGGACATAAACGCAGCAGTGATAGGATTGGAGAGGTTCGGTGAGCAAATGAAGACCCTTTGAAGTCATATTGCATGGTACCCATTCCACGGGTTTCAACTACCCAGGTTTAAGGTATTCTTCCTTCAGCTAAAACATGCATGTGGAACCTAGAGTATGATCAACCATGTGATCGGGAGACGTGTTCAAATATGTCTCAGTTTTCCTCCCCTGGTACTCGGGTGCAACATTCCAGACGCTTTACTAACACTCTCCTGACTTGGAGAGTCAGTCCCTTTAACCTCCTGTTTGGCCCAGTTTGCAATTTCTGCGGAAGATGAACAGGAATAGGGAGAACCAATGAGAGACTAGCTGGAGGTGTCTGGACGGGCAAATTTAACTCTCATTTCCCACCAGGAAGAGGAAATAACCAAAGGCTCAGCGTGCCGTGCCGGAACCAGATTAGGGCCTGAAGCCATCCTGCACTGTTGCGGCCAGCTCACAAGAAAGCAAGTTGAAGAAAGGAGCTCAGGGGCACTGTAATTCACAAACCTGCAGAGTTATAAATGACAGCTATCGTCCAAAAATATACTGAAGTAAGGCTGCCAAGAGGACTTGAAAGCGGGGCAGAATTGCAGGAAACCGATTTCAGGAGGTAGACTGGAATTGCATTGAAAGCATAGGAAAAGAGGCAGAACGTCCACAATGATGCACTTAGCCAAAAAGGGCGTATGCGTTTTTTCCTGAATATATTCAGGAAAAAACGCATATGCCCTTTTTGACCAACCAAGCAAGCTTGCAAAGGAAATCTGCACTACAATGAAGTCTCACTTCCCCCTGGTCAAAAGGGCCATCTGAAAAAAGTGTAAAATCCAGAAAGGCAGGACAGGCCATGGAGAACTGGGAGCCTTGTTATGCTGATGGGCGGGATGTAAATTGCCAACAGACACTCGGGAGAAGTGTATGGTGTTTCCTGAAACATCTAAAAAACAAAGCAACAGAGCCTAGGGCACTTCCACTTATGGTCCTATAGCTTAGGGAAATTAAAATCAAAAAGACACAGCCACCCCAAAGTTTGGGACGCCTCTGTTTACAAGAACCTCGTTTACCGTACAAGTTCAATATCACAGAAAGTGAAAAATGGATAAAGAACTTGTGGTAATTACTTACAATGCAGTAGCCCTCAGCAATGAAATCTATGTCATCAGGCCCGTAGCAGCATAATGAGTGGATTCAGGTACGATGATTCTAACTGAAATAAGTCACACAGAAAAAGAAACATCATAAGATATCACTAATACACGGAATGTAAACTTGGCTACACAGGAACTGAATTCCAAAACAGAACAGGGTCTCAAATTTAGAAAACCAACTTATGCTTGCTTAAGGGGAAAGGTGAGTTGGGGTGCTGCATAAAACCAGAGATTGAAATGAGCACAGATAAAGTTCCTTAAGCCAAATATGGAATAGACAAGAGTTACTCCTTGCTCAAAGAAATGGACTCAACACTCCATATTAAAAGCCAAAGAATGTACCTGACTAGTAAGTATCTTAAAACCTATGGATTGCTATGTCTCCGAAAGAGAATCAAGCTTGTGTACGGGGCATAAACGCAGCAGTGATAGGATTGGAGAGGTTCGGCGAGCAGATGAAGACCCTTTGAAGTCATATTGCATGGTACCCATTACACGGGTCTCAACTCTCCAGGTTTAAGGTATTCTTCCTTCAGCTAAAACATGCATGTGGAACCCAGAGTATGATCAACCGTGTGAACGGGAGACGTGTTCAAATATGTCTCAGTTTTCCACCCCTGGTACTCGGGTGCAACATTCCAGATGCTTTACTAACACTCTCCCCACTTGGAGAGTCAGCGCCTTTAACCTCCTGTTTGGCCCAGTTTGCAATTTCTGCGGAAGATGAACAGGAATAGGGAGAACCAATGAGAGACTAGCTGGAGGTGTCTGGACGGGCAAATTTAACTCTCATTTCCCACCAGGAAGAGGAAATAACCAAAGGCTCAGCGTGCTGTGCCGGAACCAGATTAGGGCCTGAAGCCATCCTGCGGTGTTGCGGCCAGCTCACAAGAAAGCAAGTTGAAGAAAGGAGCTCAGGGGCACTGTAATTCACAAACCTGCAGAGTTATAAATGACAGCTATCGTCCAAAAATATATTGAAGTAAGTATGCCAAGAGGACTTGAAAGCGGGGAAGAATTGCAGGAAACTGATTTCAGGAGGTAGACTGGAATTGCATTGAAAGCATAGGAAAAGAGGCAGAACGTCCACAATGATGCACTTGGCTAAAAAGGGCGTATGCGTTTTTTCCTGAATATATTCAGGAAAAAACGCATACGCCCTTTTTGGCCAACCAAGCAAGCTTGCAAAGGAAATCAGCACTACAATGAAGTCTCACTTCCCCCCAGTCAAAAGGGCCATCTGAAAAAAGTGTAAAATCCAGAAAGGCAGGACAGGCCATGGAGAACTGGGAGCCTTGTTATGCTGATGGGCGGGATGTAAATTACCAACAGACACTCGGGAGAAGTGTATGGTGTTTCCTGAAACATCTAAAAAACAAAGCAACAGAGCCTAGGGCACTTCCACTTATGGTCCTATAGCTTAGGGAAATTAAAATCAAAAAGACACAGCCACCCCAAAGTTTGGGACGCCTCTGTTTACAAGAACCTCGTTTACCGTACAAGTTCAATATCACAGAAAGTGAAAAATGGATAAAGAACTTGTGGTAATTACGTACAATGCAGTAGCCCTCAGCAATGAAATCTATGTCATCAGGCCCGTAGCAGCATAATGAGTGGATTCAGGTACGATGATTCTAACTGAAATAAGTCACACAGAAAAAGAAACATCATAAGATATCACTAATACACGGAATGTAAACTTGGCTACACAGGAACTGAATTCCAAAACAGAACAGGGTCTCAAATTTAGAAAACCAACTTATGCTTGCTTAAGGGGAAAGGTGAGTTGGGGTGCTGCATAAAACCAGAGATTGAAATGAGCACAGATAAAGTTCCTTAAGCCAAATATGGAATAGACAAGAGTTACTCCTTGCTCAAAGAAATGGACTCAACACTCCATATTAAAAGCCAAAGAATGTACCTGACTAGTAAGTATCTTAAAACCTATGGATTGCTATGTCTCCGAAAGAGAATCAAGCTTGTGTACGGGGCATAAACGCAGCAGTGATAGGATTGGAGAGGTTCGGCGAGCAGATGAAGACCCTTTGAAGTCATATTGCATGGTACCCATTACACGGGTCTCAACTCTCCAGGTTTAAGGTATTCTTCCTTCAGCTAAAACATGCATGTGGAACCCAGAGTATGATCAACCGTGTGAACGGGAGACGTGTTCAAATATGTCTCAGTTTTCCACCCCTGGTACTCGGGTGCAACATTCCAGATGCTTTACTAACACTCTCCCCACTTGGAGAGTCAGCGCCTTTAACCTCCTGTTTGGCCCAGTTTGCAATTTCTGCGGAAGATGAACAGGAATAGGGAGAACCAATGAGAGACTAGCTGGAGGTGTCTGGACGGGCAAATTTAACTCTCATTTCCCACCAGGAAGAGGAAATAACCAAAGGCTCAGCGTGCTGTGCCGGAACCAGATTAGGGCCTGAAGCCATCCTGCGGTGTTGCGGCCAGCTCACAAGAAAGCAAGTTGAAGAAAGGAGCTCAGGGGCACTGTAATTCACAAACCTGCAGAGTTATAAATGACAGCTATCGTCCAAAAATATATTGAAGTAAGTATGCCAAGAGGACTTGAAAGCGGGGAAGAATTGCAGGAAACTGATTTCAGGAGGTAGACTGGAATTGCATTGAAAGCATAGGAAAAGAGGCAGAACGTCCACAATGATGCACTTGGCTAAAAAGGGCGTATGCGTTTTTTCCTGAATATATTCAGGAAAAAACGCATACGCCCTTTTTGGCCAACCAAGCAAGCTTGCAAAGGAAATCAGCACTACAATGAAGTCTCACTTCCCCCCGGTCAAAAGGGCCATCTGAAAAAAGTGTAAAATCCAGAAAGGCAGGACAGGCCATGGAGAACTGGGAGCCTTGTTATGCTGATGGGCGGGATGTAAATTACCAACAGACACTCGGGAGAAGTGTATGGTGTTTCCTGAAACATCTAAGAAAGAAAGCAACAGAGCCTAGGGCACTTCCACTTATGGTCCTATAGCTTAGGGAAATTAAAATCAAAAAGACACAGCCACCTCAATTTGGGACGCCTCTGTTTACAAGAACCTCGTTTACTGTACAATTTCAATATCACAGAAAGTGAAAAATGGATAAAGAACTTGTGGTACTTACGTACAATGCAGTATCACTCAGCAATGAAATCTATGTCATCAGGCCCGTAGCAGCATAATGAGTGGATTCAGGTACGATGATTCTAACTGAAATAAGTCACACAGAAAAAGAAACATCATAAGATATCACTAATACACGGAATGTAAACTTGGCTACACAGGAACTGAATTCCAAAACAGAACAGGGTCTCAAATTTAGAAAACCAACTTATGCTTGCTTAAGGGGAAAGGTGAGTTGGGGTGCTGCATAAAACCAGAGATTGAAATGAGCACAGATAAAGTTCCTTAAGCCAAATATGGAATAGACAAGAGCTACTCCTTGCTCAACGAAATGGACTCAACACCCCATATTAAACGCCTAAGAATGTACCTGACTAGTATCTTAAAACCTATGGATTGCTATGTCTCCATAAGAGAATCAAGCGTGTGTACCGGGGCATTAACGCAGCAGTGATAGGATTGGAGAGGTTCGGTGAGCAGATGAAGACCCTTTAAAGTCATATTGCATGGTACCCATTCCACGGGTTTCAACTACCCACGTTTAAGGTATTCTTCCTTCAGCTAAAACATGCATGTGGAACCCAGAGTATGATCAACCGTGTGAACGGGAGACGTGTTCAAATATGTCTCAGTTTTCCTCCCCTGGTACTCGGGTGCAACATTCCAGACGCTTTACTAACACTCTCCCCACTTGGAGAGTCAGCGCCTTTAACCTCCTGTTTGGTCCAGTTTGCAATTTCTGCGGAAGATGAACAGGAATAGGGAGAACCAATGAGAGACTAGCTGGAGGTGTCTGGACGGGCAAATTTAACTCTCATTTCCCACCAGGAAGAGGAAATAACCAAAGGCGCAGCATGCCGTGCCGGAACCAGGTTAGGGCCTGAAGCCATCCTGCGGTGTTGCGGCCAGCTCAAAAGAAAGCGAGTTGAAGAAAGGAGCTCAGGGGCACTGTAATGCACAAACCTGCAGAGTTATAAATGACAGCTATCGTCCAAAAATATACTGAAGTAAGGCTGCCAAGAGGACTTGAAAGCGGGGCAGAATTGCAGGAAACCGATTTCAGGAGGTAGACTGGAATTGCATTGAAAGCATAGGAAAAGAGGCAGAACGTCCACAATGATGCACTTAGCCAAAAAGGGCGTATGCGTTTTTTCCTGAATATATTCAGGAAAAAACGCATACGCCCTTTTTGACCAACCAAGCAAGCTTGCAAAGGAAATCTGCACTACAATGAAGTCTCACTTCCCCCTGGTCAAAAGGGCCATCTGAAAAAAGTGTAAAATCCAGAAAGGCAGGACAGGCCATGGAGAACTGGGAGCCTTGTTATGCTGATGGGCGGGATGTAAATTGCCAACAGACACTTGGGAGAAGTGTATGGTGTTTCCTGAAACATCTAAAAAACAAAGCAACAGAGCCTAGGGCACTTCCACTTATGGTCCTATAGCTTAGGGAAATTAAAATCAAAAAGACACAGCCACCCCAAAGTTTGGGACGCCTCTGTTTACAAGAACCTCGTTTACCGTACAAGTTCAATATCACAGAAAGTGAAAAATGGATAAAGAACTTGTGGTAATTACGTACAATGCAGTAGCCCTCAGCAATGAAATCTATGTCATCAGGCCCGTAGCAGCATAATGAGTGGATTCAGGTACGATGATTCTAACTGAAATAAGTCACACAGAAAAAGAAACATCATAAGATATCACTAATACACGGAATGTAAACTTGGCTACACAGGAACTGAATTCCAAAACAGAACAGGGTCTCAAATTTAGAAAACCAACTTATGCTTGCTTAAGGGGAAAGGTGAGTTGGGGTGCTGCATAAAACCAGAGATTGAAATGAGCACAGATAAAGTTCCTTAAGCCAAATATGGAATAGACAAGAGTTACTCCTTGCTCAAAGAAATGGACTCAACACTCCATATTAAAAGCCAAAGAATGTACCTGACTAGTAAGTATCTTAAAACCTATGGATTGCTATGTCTCCGAAAGAGAATCAAGCTTGTGTACGGGGCATAAACGCAGCAGTGATAGGATTGGAGAGGTTCGGCGAGCAGATGAAGACCCTTTGAAGTCATATTGCATGGTACCCATTACACGGGTCTCAACTCTCCAGGTTTAAGGTATTCTTCCTTCAGCTAAAACATGCATGTGGAACCCAGAGTATGATCAACCGTGTGAACGGGAGACGTGTTCAAATATGTCTCAGTTTTCCACCCCTGGTACTCGGGTGCAACATTCCAGATGCTTTACTAACACTCTCCCCACTTGGAGAGTCAGCGCCTTTAACCTCCTGTTTGGCCCAGTTTGCAATTTCTGCGGAAGATGAACAGGAATAGGGAGAACCAATGAGAGACTAGCTGGAGGTGTCTGGACGGGCAAATTTAACTCTCATTTCCCACCAGGAAGAGGAAATAACCAAAGGCTCAGCGTGCTGTGCCGGAACCAGATTAGGGCCTGAAGCCATCCTGCGGTGTTGCGGCCAGCTCACAAGAAAGCAAGTTGAAGAAAGGAGCTCAGGGGCACTGTAATTCACAAACCTGCAGAGTTATAAATGACAGCTATCGTCCAAAAATATATTGAAGTAAGTATGCCAAGAGGACTTGAAAGCGGGGAAGAATTGCAGGAAACTGATTTCAGGAGGTAGACTGGAATTGCATTGAAAGCATAGGAAAAGAGGCAGAACGTCCACAATGATGCACTTGGCTAAAAAGGGCGTATGCGTTTTTTCCTGAATATATTCAGGAAAAAACGCATACGCCCTTTTTGGCCAACCAAGCAAGCTTGCAAAGGAAATCAGCACTACAATGAAGTCTCACTTCCCCCCAGTCAAAAGGGCCATCTGAAAAAAGTGTAAAATCCAGAAAGGCAGGACAGGCCATGGAGAACTGGGAGCCTTGTTATGCTGATGGGCGGGATGTAAATTACCAACAGACACTCGGGAGAAGTGTATGGTGTTTCCTGAAACATCTAAAAAACAAAGCAACAGAGCCTAGGGCACTTCCACTTATGGTCCTATAGCTTAGGGAAATTAAAATCAAAAAGACACAGCCACCCCAAAGTTTGGGACGCCTCTGTTTACAAGAACCTCGTTTACCGTACAAGTTCAATATCACAGAAAGTGAAAAATGGATAAAGAACTTGTGGTAATTACGTACAATGCAGTAGCCCTCAGCAATGAAATCTATGTCATCAGGCCCGTAGCAGCATAATGAGTGGATTCAGGTACGATGATTCTAACTGAAATAAGTCACACAGAAAAAGAAACATCATAAGATATCACTAATACACGGAATGTAAACTTGGCTACACAGGAACTGAATTCCAAAACAGAACAGGGTCTCAAATTTAGAAAACCAACTTATGCTTGCTTAAGGGGAAAGGTGAGTTGGGGTGCTGCATAAAACCAGAGATTGAAATGAGCACAGATAAAGTTCCTTAAGCCAAATATGGAATAGACAAGAGTTACTCCTTGCTCAAAGAAATGGACTCAACACTCCATATTAAAAGCCAAAGAATGTACCTGACTAGTAAGTATCTTAAAACCTATGGATTGCTATGTCTCCGAAAGAGAATCAAGCTTGTGTACGGGGCATAAACGCAGCAGTGATAGGATTGGAGAGGTTCGGCGAGCAGATGAAGACCCTTTGAAGTCATATTGCATGGTACCCATTACACGGGTCTCAACTCTCCAGGTTTAAGGTATTCTTCCTTCAGCTAAAACATGCATGTGGAACCCAGAGTATGATCAACCGTGTGAACGGGAGACGTGTTCAAATATGTCTCAGTTTTCCACCCCTGGTACTCGGGTGCAACATTCCAGATGCTTTACTAACACTCTCCCCACTTGGAGAGTCAGCGCCTTTAACCTCCTGTTTGGCCCAGTTTGCAATTTCTGCGGAAGATGAACAGGAATAGGGAGAACCAATGAGAGACTAGCTGGAGGTGTCTGGACGGGCAAATTTAACTCTCATTTCCCACCAGGAAGAGGAAATAACCAAAGGCTCAGCGTGCTGTGCCGGAACCAGATTAGGGCCTGAAGCCATCCTGCGGTGTTGCGGCCAGCTCACAAGAAAGCAAGTTGAAGAAAGGAGCTCAGGGGCACTGTAATTCACAAACCTGCAGAGTTATAAATGACAGCTATCGTCCAAAAATATATTGAAGTAAGTATGCCAAGAGGACTTGAAAGCGGGGAAGAATTGCAGGAAACTGATTTCAGGAGGTAGACTGGAATTGCATTGAAAGCATAGGAAAAGAGGCAGAACGTCCACAATGATGCACTTGGCTAAAAAGGGCGTATGCGTTTTTTCCTGAATATATTCAGGAAAAAACGCATACGCCCTTTTTGGCCAACCAAGCAAGCTTGCAAAGGAAATCAGCACTACAATGAAGTCTCACTTCCCCCCAGTCAAAAGGGCCATCTGAAAAAAGTGTAAAATCCAGAAAGGCAGGACAGGCCATGGAGAACTGGGAGCCTTGTTATGCTGATGGGCGGGATGTAAATTGCCAACAGACACTCGGGAGAAGTGTATGGTGTTTCCTGAAACATCTAAAAAACAAAGCAACAGAGCCTAGGGCACTTCCACTTATGGTCCTATAGCTTAGGGAAATTAAAATCAAAAAGACACAGCCACCCAAAAGTTTGGGACGCCTCTGTTTACAAGAACCTCGTTTACAGTACAAGTTCAACATCACAGAAAGTGAAAAATGGATAAAGAAGTTGTGGTATTTACTTACAAAGCAATATCACTCAGCAATGAAATCTATGTCATCAGGCCCTTAGCAGCACAATGAGTGGATTCAGGTATGATGATTCTAACTGAAATAAGTCACACAGAAAAAGAAACATCATAAGATATCAGTAATACATGGAATGTAAACTTGGCTACACAGGAACTGAATTACAGAACAGAACAGGGTCTCAAATTTAGAAAACCACCTTATGCTTGCTTAAGGGTAAAGGTGAGTTGGGGTGCTGCATAAAACCAGAGATTGAAATGAGCACAGATAAAGTTCCTTAAGCCAAATATGGAATAGACAAGAGCTACTCCTTGCTCAACGAAATGGACTCAACACCGCATATTAAACGCCTAAGAATGTACCTGACTAGTAAGTATCTTAAAACCTATGGATTGCTATGTCTCCAAAAGAGAATCAAGCGTGTGTACTGGGCATAAACCCAGCAGTGATAGGATTGGAGAGGTTCAGTGAGCAAATGAAGACCCTTTGCAGTCATATTGCATGGTACCCATTCCACGGGTTTCAACTACCCAGGTTTAAGGTATTCTTCCTTCAGCTAAAACATGCATGTGGAACCTAGAGTATGATCAACCATGTGATCGGGAGACGTGTTCAAATATGTCTCAGTTTTCCTCCCCTGGTACTCGGGTGCAACATTCCAGACGCTTTACTAACACTCTCCTGACTTGGAGAGTCAGTCCCTTTAACCTCCTGTTTGGCCCAGTTTGCAATTTCTGCGGAAGATGAACAGGAATAGGGAGAACCAATGAGAGACTAGCTGGAGGAGTCTGGACGGGCAAATTTAACTCTCATTTCCCACCAGGAAGAGGAAATAACCAAAGGCTCAGCGTGCTGTGCCGGAACCAGATTAGGGCCTGAAGCCATCCTGCGGTGTTGCGTCCAGCTCACAAGAAAGCGAGTTGAAGAAAGGAGCTCAGGGGCACTGTAATTCACAAACCTGCAGAGTTATAAATGACAGCTATCGTCCCAAACTATACTAAAGTAAGGCTGCCAAGAGGACTTGAAAGCGGGGCAGAATTGCAGGAAACCGATTTCAGGAGGTAGACTGGAATTGCATTGAAAGCATAGGAAAAGAGGCAGAACGTCCACAATGATGCACTTGGCCAAAAAGGGCGTATGCGTTTTTTCCTGAATATATTCAGGAAAAAACGCATACGCCCTTTTTGGCCAACCAAGCAAACTTGCAAAGGAAATCTGCACTACAATGAAGTCTCACTTCCCCCCGGTCAAAAGGGCCATCTGAAAAAAGTGTAAAATCCAGAAAGGCAGGACAGGCCATGGAGAACTGGGAGCCTTGTTATGCTGATGGGCGGGATGTAAATTGCCAACAGACACTCGGGAGAAGTGTATGGTGTTTCCTGAAACATCTAAGAAAGAAAGCAACAGAGCCTAGGGCACTTCCAATTATGGTCCTATAGCTTAGGGAAATTAAAATCAAAAAGATACAGCCACCCCAATTTGGGACGCCTCTGTTTACAAGAACCTCATTTACCGTACAAGTTCAATATCACAGAAAGTGAAAAATGGATAAAGAACTTGTGGTACTTACTTACAATGCAGTATCACTCAGCAATGAAATCTATGTCATCAGGCCCGTAGCAGCATAATGAGTGGATTCAGGTACGATGATTCTAACTGAAATAAGTCACACAGAAAAAGAAATATCATAAGATATCAGTAATACACGGAATGTAAACTTGGCTACACAGGAACTGAATTACAGAACAGAAAAGGGTCTCAAATTTAGAAAACCAACTTATGCTTGCTTAAGGGGAAAGGTGAGTTGGGGTGCTGCATAAAACCAGAGATTGAAATGAGCACAGATAAAGTTCCTTAAGCCAAATATGGAATAGACAAGAGCTACTCCTTGCTCAATGAAATGGACTCAACACCCCATATGAAACGCCTAAGAATGTACCTGACTAGTAAGTATCTTAAAACCTATGGATTGCTATGTCTCTGAAAGAGAATCAAGCATGTGTACAGGGGCATAAACGCAGCAGTGATAGGATTGGAGAGGTTCGCTGAGCAAATGAAGACCCTTTGAAGTCATATTGCATGGTACCCATTCCACGGGTTTCAACTCTCCAGGTTTAAGGTATTCTTCCTTCAGCTAAAACAGGCATGTGGAACCCAGAGTATGATCAACCGTGTGAACGGGAGACGTGTTCAAATATGTCTCAGCTTTCCACCCCTGGTACTCGGGTGCAACATTCCAGACGCTTTATTAACACTCTGCCCACTTGGAGAGTCAGCGCCTTTAACCTCCTGTTTGGCCCAGTTTGCAATTTCTGCGGAAGATGAACAGGAATAGCGAGAACCAATGAGAGACTAGCTGGAGGTGTCTGGACGGGCAAATTTAACTCTCATTTCCCACCAGGAAGAGGAATTAACCAAAGGCTCAGTGTGCCGTGCCGGAACCAGATTAGGGCCTGAAGCCATCCTGCGGTGTTGCGGCCAGCTCACAAGAAAGCGAGTTGAAGAAAGGAGCTCAGGGGCACTGTAATTCACAAACCTGCAGAGTTATAAATGACAGCTATCGTCCAAAAATATACTGAAGTAAGGCTGCCAAAAGGACTTGAAAGCGGGGCAGAATTGCAGGAAACCGATTTCAGGAGGTAGACTGGAATTGCATTGAAAGCATAGGAAAAGAGGCAGAACGTCCACAATGATGCACTTGGCCAAAAAGGGCGTATGCGTTTTTTCCTGAATATATTCAGGAAAAAACGCATACGCCCTTTTTGGCCAACCAAGCAAACTTGCAAAGGAAATCTGCACTACAATGAAGTCTCACTTCCCCCCGGTCAAAAGGGCCATCTGCAAAAAGTGTAAAATCCAGCAAGGCAGGACAGGCCATGGAGAACTGGGAGCCTTGTTATGCTGATGGGCGGGATGTAAATTGCCAACAGACACTCGGGAGAAGTGTATGGTGTTTCCTGAAACATCTAAGAAAGAAAGCAACAGAGCCTAGGGCACTTCCACTTATGGTCCTATAGCTTAGGGAAATTAAAATCAAAAAGATACAGCCACCCCAAAGTTTGGGACGCCTCTGTTTACAAGAACCTCATTTACCGTACAAGTTCAATATCACAGAAAGTGAAAAATGGATAAAGAACTTGTGGTACTTACGTACAATGCAGTATCACTCAGCAATGAAATCTATGTCATCAGTCCCGTAGCAGCATAATGGGTAGATTCAGGTACGATGATTCTAACTGAAATAAGTCACACAGAAAAAGAAATATCATAAGATATCAGTAATACACAGAATGTAAACTTGGCTACACAGGAACTGAATTACAGAACAGAAAAGGGTCTCAAATTTAGAAAACCAACTTATGCTTGCTTAAGGGGAAAGGTGAGTTGGGGTGCTGCATAAAACCAGAGATTGAAATGAGCACAGATAAAGTTCCTTAAGCCAAATATGGAATAGACAAGAGCTACTCCTTGCTCAACGAAATGGACTCAACACCCCATATGAAACGCCTAAGAATGTACCTGACTAGTAAGTATCTTAAAACCTATGGATTGCTATGTCTCTGAAAGAGAATCAAGCATGTGTACAGGGGCATAAACGCAGCAGTGATAGGATTGGAGAGGTTCGGTGAGCAAATGAAGACCCTTTGAAGTCATATTGCATGGTACCCATTACACAGGTATCAACTCTCCAGGTTTAAGGTATTCTTCCTTCAGCTAAAACATGCATGCGGAACCCAGAGTATGATCAACCGTGTGAACGGGAGACGTGTTCAAATATGTCTCAGTTTTCCACCCCTGGTACTCGGGTGCAACATTCCAGACGCTTTACTAACACTCTCCCTACTTGGAGAGTCAGTCCCTTTAACCTCCTGTTTGGCCCAGTTTGCAATTTCTGCGGAAGATGAACAGGAATAGGGAGAACCAATGAGAGACTAGCTGGAGGTGTCTGGACGGGCAAATTTAACTCTCATTTCCCACCAGGAAGAGGAATTAACCAAAGGCTCAGCGTGCCGTGCCGGAACCAGATTAGGGCCTGAAGCCATCCTGCGGTGTTGCATCCAGGTCACAAGAAAGCGAGTTGAAGAAAGGAGCTCAGGGGCACTGTAATTCACAAACCTGCAGAGTTATAAATGACAGCTATCGTCCAAAAATATACTGAAGTAAGGCTGCCAAGAGGACTTGAAAGGGGGGCAGAATTGCAGGAAACCGATTTCAGGAGGTAGACTGGAATTGCATTGAAAGCATAGGAAAAGAGGCAGAACGTCCACAATGATGCACTTGGCCAAAAAGGGCGTATGCGTTTTTTCCTGAATATATTCAGGAAAAAACGTATACGCCCTTTTTCGCCAACCAAGCAAACTTGCAAAGGAAATCTGCACTACAATGAAGTCTCACTTCCCCCCAGTCAAAAGGGCCATCTGAAAAAAGTGTAAAATCCAGCAAGGCAGGACAGGCCATGGAGAACTGGGAGCCTTGTTATGCTGATGGGCGGGATGTAAATTGCCAACAGACACTCGGGAGAAGTGTATGGTGTTTCCTGAAACATCTAAAAAACAAAGCAACAGAGCCTAGGGCACTTCCACTTATGGTCCTATAGCTTATGGAAATTAAAATCAAAAAGACACAGCCACCCCAAAGTTTGGGACGCCTCTGTTTACAAGAACCTCATTTACAGTACAAGTTCAACATAGCAGAAAGTGAAAAATGGATAAAGAAATTGTGGTATTTACTTGCAAAGCAATATCACTCAGCAATGAAATCTATGTCATCAGGCCCTTAGCAGCACAATGAGTGGATTCCGGTATGATGATTCTAACTGAAATAAGTCACACAGAAAAAGAAACATCATAAGGTATCAATAATACACGGAATGTAAACTTGGTTACACAGGAACTGAATTCCAAAACAGAAGAGGGTCTCAAATTTAGAAAACCAACTTATGCTTGCTTAAGGGGAAAGGTGAGTTGGGGTGCTGCATAAAACCAGAGATTGAAATGAGCACAGATAAAGTTCCTTAAGCCAAATATGGAATAGACAAGAGCTACTCCTTGCTCAACGAAATGGACTCAACACCCCATATTAAACGCCTAAGAATGTACCTGACTAGTAAGTATCTTAAAACCTATGGATTGCTATGTCTCCATAAGAGAATCAAGCATTTGTACAGGGGCATAAACGCAGCAGTGATAGGATTGGAGAGGTTCGGTGAGCAAACGAAGACCCTTTGAAGTCATATTGCATGGTACCCATTCCACGGGTTTCAACTCTCCAGGTTTAAGGTATTCTTCCTTCAGCTAAAACAGGCATGTGGAACCCAGAGTATGATCAACCGTGTGAACGGGAGACGTGTTCAAATATGTCTCAGTTTTCCTCCCCTGGTACTCGGGTGCAACATTCCAGACGCTTTACTAACACTCTCCCCACTTGGAGAGTCAGCGCCTTTAACCTCCTGTTTGGCCCAGTTTGCAATTTCTGCGGAAGATGAACAGGAATAGGGAGAACCAATGAGAGACTAGCTGGAGGTGTCTGGACGGGCAAATTTAACTCTCATTTCCCACCAGGAAGAGGAAATAACCAAAGGCTCAGCGTGCCGTGCCGGAACCAGATTAGGGCCTGAAGCCATCCTGCGGTGTTGCGGCCAGCTCACAAGAAAGCGAGTTGAAGAAAGGAGCTCAGGGGCACTGTAATTCACAAACCTGCAGAGTTATAAATGACAGCTATCGTCCAAAAATATACTGAAGTAAGGCTGCCAAGAGGACTTGAAAGCGGGGCAGAATTGCAGGAAACCGATTTCAGGAGGTAGACTGGAATTGCATTGAAAGCATAGGAAAAGAGGCAGAACGTCCACAATGATGCACTTGGCCAAAAAGGGCGTATGCGTTTTTTCCTGAATATATTCAGGAAAATACGCATACGCCCTTTTTGGCCAACCAAGCAAGCTTGCAAAGGAAATCTGCACTACAATGAAGTCTCACTTCCCCCCGGTCAAAAGGGCCATCTGAAAAAAGTGTAAAATCCAGCAAGGCAGGACAGGCCATGGAGAACTGGGAGCCTTGTTATGCTGATGGGCGGGATGTAAATTGCCAACAGACACTCGGGAGAAGTGTATGGTGTTTCCTGAAACATCTAAAAAACAAAGCAACAGAGCCTAGGGCACTTCCACTTATGGTCCTATAACTTAGGGAAATTAAAATCAAAAAGACACAGCCACCCCAAAGTTTGGGACGCCTCTGTTTACAAGAACCTCGTTTACAGTACAAGTTCAACATCGCAGAAAGTGAAAAATGGATAAAGAAGTTGTGGTATTTACTTACAAAGCAATATCACTCAGCAATGAAATCTATGTCATCAGGCCCTTAGCAGCACAATGAGTGGATTCAGGTATGATGATTCTAACTGAAATAAGTCACACAGAAAAAGAAACATCATAAGATATCACTAATACACGGAATGTAAACTTGGCTACACAGGAACTGAATTCCAAAACAGAACAGCGTCTCAAATTTAGAAAACCAACTTATGCTTGCTTAAGGGGAAAGGTGAGTTGGGGTGCTGCATAAAACCAGAGATTGAAATGAGCACAGATAAAGTTCCTTAAGCCAAATATGGAATAGACAAGAGCTACTCCTTGCTCAACGAAATGGACTCAACATCCCATATTAAACGCCTAAGAATGTACCTGACTAGTAAGTATCTTAAAACCTATGGATTGCTATGTCTCCAAAAGAGAATCAAGCGTGTGTACAGGGGCATAAACGCAGCAGTGATAGGATTGGAGAGGTTCGGTGAGCAAATGAAGACCCTTTGAAGTCATATTGCATGGTACCCATTCCACGGGTTTCAACTACCCAGGTTTAAGGTATTCTTCCTACAGCTACAACATGCATGTGGAACCCAGAGTATGATCAACCATGTGATCGGGAGACGTGTTCAAATATGTCTCAGTTTTCCTCCCCTGGTACTCGGGTGCAACATTCCAGACGCTTTACTAACACTCTCCCGACTTGGAGAGTCAGTCCCTTTAACCTCCTGTTTGGCCCAGTTTGCAATTTCTGCGGAAGATGAACAGGAATAGCGAGAACCAATGAGAGACTAGCTGGAGGTGTCTGGACGGGCAAATTTAACTCTCATTTCCCACCAGGAAGAGGAAATAACCAAAGGCTCAGCATGCCGTGCCGGAACCAGATTAGGGCCTGAAGCCATCCTGTGGTGTTGCGGCCAGCTCACAAGAAAACGAGTTGAAGAAAGGAGCTCAGGGGCACTGTAATTCACAAACCTGCAGAGTTATAAATGACAGCTATCGTCCAAAAATATACTGAAGTAAGGCTGCCAAGAGGACTTGAAAGCGGGGCAGAATTGCAGGAAACCGATTTCAGGAGGTAGACTGGAATTACATTGAAAGCATAGGAAAAGAGGCAGAACGTCCACAATGATGCACTTGGCCAAAAAGGGCGTATGCATTTTTTCCTGAATATATTCAGGAAAAAACGCATACGCCCTTTTTGGCCAACAAAGCAAGCTTGCAAAGGAAATCTGCACTACAATGAAGTCTCACTTCCCCCCGGTCAAAAGGGCCATCTGAAAAAAGTGTAAAATCCAGCAAGGCAGGACAGGCCATGGAGAACTGGGAGCCTTGTCATGCTGATGGGCGGAATGTAAATTGCCAACAGACACTCCGGAGAAGTGTATGGTGTTTCCTGAAACATCTAAAAAACAAAGCAACAGAGCCTAGGGCACTTCCACTTATGGTCCTATAGCTTAGGGAAATTAAAATCAAAAAGACACAGCCACCCCAAAGTTTGGGAGGCCTCTGTTTACAAGAACCTCGTTTACAGTACAAGTTCAACATCGCAGAAAGTGAAAAATGGATAAAGAAGTTGTGGTATTTACTTACAAAGCAATATCACTCAGCAATGAAATCTATGTCATCAGGCCCTTAGCAGCACAATGAGTGGATTCAGGTACGATGATTCTAACTGAAATAAGTCACACAGAAAAAGAAACATCATAAGGTATCACTAATACATGGAATGTAAACTTGGCAACACAGGAACTGAATTCCAAAACAGAACAGCGTGTCAAATTTAGAAAACCAACTTATGCTTGCTTAAGGGGAAAGGTGAGTTGGGGTGCTGCATAAAACCAGAGATTGAAATGAGCACAGATAAAGTTCCTTAAGCCAAATATGGAATAGACAAGAGCTACTCCTTGCTCAACGAAATGGACTCAACACCCCATATTAAACGCCTAAGAATGTACCTGACTAGTAAGTATCTTAAAACCTATGGATTGCTATGTCTCCAAAAGAGAATCAAACGTGTGTACAGGGGCATAAACGCAGCAGTGATAGGATTGGAGAGGTTCGGTGAGCAAATGAAGACCCTTTGAAGTCATATTGCATGGTACCCATTACACGGGTCTCAACTCTCCAGGTTTAAGGTATTCTTCCTTCAGCTAAAACATGCATGTGGAACCCAGAGTATGATCAACCATGTGAACGGGAGACGTGTTCAAATATATCTCAGTTTTCCTCCCCTGGTACTTGGGTGCAACATTCCAGATGCTTTACTAACCCTCTCCCCACTTGGAGAGTCAGCGCCTTTAACCTCCTGTTTGGCCCAGTTTGCAATTTCTGCGGAAGATGAACAGGAATAGCGAGAACCAATGAGAGACAAGCTGGAGGTGTCTGGACGGGCAAATTTAACTCTCATTTCCCACCAGGAAGAGGAAATAACCAAAGGCTCAGCGTGCCGTGCCGGAACCAGATTAGAGCCTGAAGCCATCCTGCGGTGTTGCGGCCAGCTCAAAAGAAAGCGAGTTGAAGAAAGGAGCTCAGGGGCACTGTAATTCACAAACCTGCAGAGTTATAAATGACAGCTATCGTCCAAAAATATACTGAAGTAAGGCTGCCAAGAGGACTTGAAAGCGGGGCAGAATTGCAGGAAACCGATTTCAGGAGGTAGACTGGAATTGCATTGAAAGCATAGGAAAAGAGGCAGAACGTCCACAATGATGCACTTGGCCAAAAAGGGCGTATGCGTTTTTTCCTGAATATATTCAGGAAAAAACGCATACGCCCTTTTTGGCCAACCAAGCAAGCTTGCAAAGGAAATCTGCACTACAATGAAGTCTCACTTCCCCCCGGTCAAAAGGGCCATCTGAAAAAAGTGTAAAATCCAGCAAGGCAGGACAGGCCATGGAGAACTGGGAGCCTTGTTATGCTGATGGGCGGGATGTAAATTGCCAACAGACACTCGGGAGAAGTGTATGGTGTTTCCTGAAACATCTAAAAAACAAAGCAACAGAGCCTAGGGCACTTCCACTTATGGTCCTATAACTTAGGGAAATTAAAATCAAAAAGACACAGCCACCCCAAAGTTTGGGACGCCTCTGTTTACAAGAACCTCGTTTACAGTACAAGTTCAACATCGCAGAAAGTGAAAAATGGATAAAGAAGTTGTGGTATTTACTTACAAAGCAATATCACTCAGCAATGAAATCTATGTCATCAGGCCCTTAGCAGCACAATGAGTGGATTCAGGTATGATGATTCTAACTGAAATAAGTCACACAGAAAAAGAAACATCATAAGATATCACTAATACACGGAATGTAAACTTGGCTACACAGGAACTGAATTCCAAAACAGAACAGCGTCTCAAATTTAGAAAACCAACTTATGCTTGCTTAAGGGGAAAGGTGAGTTGGGGTGCTGCATAAAACCAGAGATTGAAATGAGCACAGATAAAGTTCCTTAAGCCAAATATGGAATAGACAAGAGCTACTCCTTGCTCAACGAAATGGACTCAACATCCCATATTAAACGCCTAAGAATGTACCTGACTAGTAAGTATCTTAAAACCTATGGATTGCTATGTCTCCAAAAGAGAATCAAGCGTGTGTACAGGGGCATAAACGCAGCAGTGATAGGATTGGAGAGGTTCGGTGAGCAAATGAAGACCCTTTGAAGTCATATTGCATGGTACCCATTCCACGGGTTTCAACTACCCAGGTTTAAGGTATTCTTCCTACAGCTACAACATGCATGTGGAACCCAGAGTATGATCAACCATGTGATCGGGAGACGTGTTCAAATATGTCTCAGTTTTCCTCCCCTGGTACTCGGGTGCAACATTCCAGACGCTTTACTAACACTCTCCCGACTTGGAGAGTCAGTCCCTTTAACCTCCTGTTTGGCCCAGTTTGCAATTTCTGCGGAAGATGAACAGGAATAGCGAGAACCAATGAGAGACTAGCTGGAGGTGTCTGGACGGGCAAATTTAACTCTCATTTCCCACCAGGAAGAGGAAATAACCAAAGGCTCAGCGTGCCGTGCCGGAACCAGATTAGGGCCTGAAGCCATCCTGTGGTGTTGCGGCCAGCTCACAAGAAAACGAGTTGAAGAAAGGAGCTCAGGGGCACTGTAATTCACAAACCTGCAGAGTTATAAATGACAGCTATCGTCCAAAAATATACTGAAGTAAGGCTGCCAAGAGGACTTGAAAGCGGGGCAGAATTGCAGGAAACCGATTTCAGGAGGTAGACTGGAATTACATTGAAAGCATAGGAAAAGAGGCAGAACGTCCACAATGATGCACTTGGCCAAAAAGGGCGTATGCATTTTTTCCTGAATATATTCAGGAAAAAACGCATACGCCCTTTTTGGCCAACAAAGCAAGCTTGCAAAGGAAATCTGCACTACAATGAAGTCTCACTTCCCCCCGGTCAAAAGGGCCATCTGAAAAAAGTGTAAAATCCAGCAAGGCAGGACAGGCCATGGAGAACTGGGAGCCTTGTCATGCTGATGGGCGGAATGTAAATTGCCAACAGACACTCCGGAGAAGTGTATGGTGTTTCCTGAAACATCTAAAAAACAAAGCAACAGAGCCTAGGGCACTTCCACTTATGGTCCTATAGCTTAGGGAAATTAAAATCAAAAAGACACAGCCACCCCAAAGTTTGGGAGGCCTCTGTTTACAAGAACCTCGTTTACAGTACAAGTTCAACATCGCAGAAAGTGAAAAATGGATAAAGAAGTTGTGGTATTTACTTACAAAGCAATATCACTCAGCAATGAAATCTATGTCATCAGGCCCTTAGCAGCACAATGAGTGGATTCAGGTACGATGATTCTAACTGAAATAAGTCACACAGAAAAAGAAACATCATAAGGTATCACTAATACATGGAATGTAAACTTGGCTACACAGGAACTGAATTCCAAAACAGAACAGCGTGTCAAATTTAGAAAACCAACTTATGCTTGCTTAAGGGGAAAGGTGAGTTGGGGTGCTGCATAAAAGCAGAGATTGAAATGAGCACAGATAAAGTTCCTTAAGCCAAATATGGAATAGACAAGAGCTACTCCTTGCTCAACGAAATGGACTCAACACCCCATATTAAACGCCTAAGAATGTACCTGACTAGTAAGTATCTTAAAACCTATGGATTGCTATGTCTCCGAAAGAGAATCAAACGTGTGTACAGGGGCATAAACGCAGCAGTGATAGGATTGGAGAGGTTCGGTGAGCAAATGAAGACCCTTTGAAGTCATATTGCATGGTACCCATTACACGGGTCTCAACTCTCCAGGTTTAAGGTATTCTTCCTTCAGCTAAAACATGCATGTGGAACCCAGAGTATGATCAACCATGTGAACGGGAGACGTGTTCAAATATATCTCAGTTTTCCTCCCCTGGTACTTGGGTGCAACATTCCAGATGCTTTACTAACCCTCTCCCCACTTGGAGAGTCAGCGCCTTTAATCTCCTGTTTGGCCCAGTTTGCAATTTCTGCGGAAGATGAACAGGAATAGCGAGAACCAATGAGAGACAAGCTGGAGGTGTCTGGACGGGCAAATTTAACTCTCATTTCCCACCAGGAAGAGGAAATAACCAAAGGCTCAGCGTGCCGTGCCGGAACCAGATTAGAGCCTGAAGCCATCCTGCGGTGTTGCGGCCAGCTCAAAAGAAAGCGAGTTGAAGAAAGGAGCTCAGGGGCACTGTAATTCACAAACCTGCAGAGTTATAAATGACAGCTATCGTCCAAAAATATACTGAAGTAAGGCTGCCAAGAGGACTTGAAAGCGGGGCAGAATTGCAGGAAACCGATTTCAGGAGGTAGACTGGAATTGCATTGAAAGCATAGGAAAAGAGGCAGAACGTCCACAATGATGCACTTGGCCAAAAAGGGCGTATGCGTTTTTTCCTGAATATATTCAGGAAAAAACGCATACGCCCTTTTTGGCCAACCAAGCAAGCTTGCAAAGGAAATCTGCACTACAATGAAGTCTCACTTCCCCCCGGTCAAAAGGGCCATCTGAAAAAAGTGTAAAATCCAGCAAGGCAGGACAGGCCATGGAGAACTGGGAGCCTTGTTATGCTGATGGGCGGGATGTAAATTGCCAACAGACACTCGGGAGAAGTGTATGGTGTTTCCTGAAAAATCTAAAAAACAAAGCAACAGAGCCTAGGGCACTTCCACTTATGGTCCTATAGCTTAGGGAAATTAAAATCAAAAAGACACAGCCACCCCAAAGTTTGGGACGCCTCTGTTTACAAGAACCTCGTTTACAGTACAAGTTCAACATCGCAGAAAGTGAAAAATGGATAAAGAAGTTGTGGTATTTACTTACAAAGCAATATCACTCAGCAATGAAATCTATGTCATCAGGCCCTTAGCAGCACAATGAGTGGATTCAGGTATGATGATTCTAACTGAAATAAGTCACACAGAAAAAGAAACATCATAAGATATCACTAATACACGGAATGTAAACTTGGCTACACAGGAACTGAATTCCAAAACAGAACAGCGTCTCAAATTTAGAAAACCAACTTATGCTTGCTTAAGGGGAAAGGTGAGTTGGGGTGCTGCATAAAACCAGAGATTGAAATGAGCACAGATAAAGTTCCTTAAGCCAAATATGGAATAGACAAGAGCTACTCCTTGCTCGACGAAATGGTCTCAACATCCCATATTAAACGCCTAAGAATGTACCTGACTAGTAAGTATCTTAAAACCTATGGATTGCAATGTCTCCAAAAGAGAATCAAGCGTGTGTACAGGGGTATAAACGCAGCAGTGATAGGATTGGAGAGGTTCGGTGAGCAAATGAAGACCCTTTGAAGTCATATTGCATGGTACCCATTACACGGGTCTCAACTCTCCAGGTTTAAGGTATTCTTCCTTCAGCTAAAACATGCATGTGGAACCCAGAGTATGATCAACCGTGTGAACGGGAGACGTGTTCAAATATGTCTCAGTTTTCCTCCCCTGATACTTGGGTGCAACATTCCAGATGCTTTACTAACACTCTCCCGACTTGGAGAGTCAGCGCCTTTAACCTCCTGTTTGGCCCAGTTTGCAATTCCTGCGGAAGATGAACAGGAATAGGGAGAACAAATGAGAGACTAGCTGGAGGTGTCTGGACGGGCAAATTTAACTCTCATTTCCCACCAGGAAGAGGAAATAACCAAAGGCTCAGCGTGCCGTGCCGGAACCAGATTAGAGCCTGAAGCCATCCTGCGGTGTTGCGGCCAGCTCAAAAGAAAGCGAGTTGAAGAAAGGAGCTCAGGGGCACTGTAATTCACAAACCTGCAGAGTTATAAATGACAGCTATCGTCCAAAAATATACTGAAGTAAGGCTGCCAAGAGGACTTGAAAGGGGGGCAGAATTGCAGGAAACCGATTTCAGGAGGTAGACTGGAATTGCATTGAAAGCATAGGAAAAGAGGCAGAACGTCCACAATGATGCACTTGGCCAAAAAGGGCGTATGCGTTTTTTCCTGAATATATTCAGGAAAAAACGTATACGCACTTTTTCGCCAACCAAGCAAACTTGCAAAGGAAATCTGCACTACAATGAAGTCTCACTTCCCCCCGGTCAAAAGGGCCATCTGAAAAAAGTGTAAAATCCAGCAAGGCAGGACAGGCCATGGAGAACTGGGAGCCTTGTTATGCTGATGGGCGGGATGTAAATTGCCAACAGACACTCGGGAGAAGTGTATGGTGTTTCCTGAAACATCTAAAAAACAAAGCAACAGAGCCTAGGGCACTTCCACTTATGGTCCTATAGCTTATGGAAATTAAAATCAAAAAGACACAGCCACCCCAAAGTTTGGGACGCCTCTGTTTACAAGAACCTCATTTACAGTACAAGTTCAACATAGCAGAAAGTGAAAAATGGATAAAGAAATTGTGGTATTTACTTGCAAAGCAATATCACTCAGCAATGAAATCTATGTCATCAGGCCCTTAGCAGCACAATGAGTGGATTCAGGTATGATGATTCTAACTGAAATAAGTCACACAGAAAAAGAAACATCATAAGGTATCAATAATACACGGAATGTAAACTTGGTTACACAGGAACTGAATTCCAAAACAGAAGAGGGTCTCAAATTTAGAAAACCAACTTATGCTTGCTTAAGGGGAAAGGTGAGTTGGGGTGCTGCATAAAACCAGAGATTGAAATGAGCACAGATAAAGTTCCTTAAGCCAAATATGGAATAGACAAGAGCTACTCCTTGCTCAACGAAATGGACTCAACACCCCATATTAAACGCCTAAGAATGTACCTGACTAGTAAGTATCTTAAAACCTATGGATTGCTATGTCTCCATAAGAGAATCAAGCATTTGTACAGGGGCATAAACGCAGCAGTGATAGGATTGGAGAGGTTCGGTGAGCAAACGAAGACCCTTTGAAGTCATATTGCATGGTACCCATTCCACGGGTTTCAACTCTCCAGGTTTAAGGTATTCTTCCTTCAGCTAAAACAGGCATGTGGAACCCAGAGTATGATCAACCGTGTGAACGGGAGACGTGTTCAAATATGTCTCAGTTTTCCTCCCCTGGTACTCGGGTGCAACATTCCAGACGCTTTACTAACACTCTCCCCACTTGGAGAGTCAGCGCCTTTAACCTCCTGTTTGGCCCAGTTTGCAATTTCTGCGGAAGATGAACAGGAATAGGGAGAACCAATGAGAGACTAGCTGGAGGTGTCTGGACAGGCAAATTTAACTCTCATTTCCCACCAGGAAGAGGAAATAACCAAAGGCTCAGCGTGCCGTGCCGGAACCAGATTAGGGCCTGAAGCCATCCTGCGGTGTTGCGGCCAGCTCACAAGAAAGCGAGTTGAAGAAAGGAGCTCAGGGGCACTGTAATTCACAAACCTGCAGAGTTATAAATGACAGCTATCGTCCAAAAATATACTGAAGTAAGGCTGCCAAGAGGACTTGAAAGCGGGGCAGAATTGCAGGAAACCGATTTCAGGAGGTAGACTGGAATTGCATTGAAAGCATAGGAAAAGAGGCAGAACGTCCACAATGATGCACTTGGCCAAAAAGGGCGTATGCGTTTTTTCCTGAATATATTCAGGAAAAAACGCATACGCCCTTTTTGGCCAACCAAGCAAGCTTGCAAAGGAAATCTGCACTACAATGAAGTCTCACTTCCCCCCGGTCAAAAGGGCCATCTGAAAAAAGTGTAAAATCCAGCAAGGCAGGACAGGCCATGGAGAACTGGGAGCCTTGTTATGCTGATGGGCGGGATGTAAATTGCCAACAGACACTCGGGAGAAGTGTATGGTGTTTCCTGAAACATCTAAAAAACAAAGCAACAGAGCCTAGGGCACTTCCACTTATGGTCCTATAACTTAGGGAAATTAAAATCAAAAAGACACAGCCACCCCAAAGTTTGGGACGCCTCTGTTTACAAGAACCTCGTTTACAGTACAAGTTCAACATCGCAGAAAGTGAAAAATGGATAAAGAAGTTGTGGTATTTACTTACAAAGCAATATCACTCAGCAATGAAATCTATGTCATCAGGCCCTTAGCAGCACAATGAGTGGATTCAGGTATGATGATTCTAACTGAAATAAGTCACACAGAAAAAGAAACATCATAAGATATCACTAATACACGGAATGTAAACTTGGCTACACAGGAACTGAATTCCAAAACAGAACAGCGTCTCAAATTTAGAAAACCAACTTATGCTTGCTTAAGGGGAAAGGTGAGTTGGGGTGCTGCATAAAACCAGAGATTGAAATGAGCACAGATAAAGTTCCTTAAGCCAAATATGGAATAGACAAGAGCTACTCCTTGCTCAACGAAATGGACTCAACATCCCATATTAAACGCCTAAGAATGTACCTGACTAGTAAGTATCTTAAAACCTATGGATTGCTATGTCTCCAAAAGAGAATCAAGCGTGTGTACAGGGGCATAAACGCAGCAGTGATAGGATTGGAGAGGTTCGGTGAGCAAATGAAGACCCTTTGAAGTCATATTGCATGGTACCCATTCCACGGGTTTCAACTACCCAGGTTTAAGGTATTCTTCCTACAGCTACAACATGCATGTGGAACCCAGAGTATGATCAACCATGTGATCGGGAGACGTGTTCAAATATGTCTCAGTTTTCCTCCCCTGGTACTCGGGTGCAACATTCCAGACGCTTTACTAACACTCTCCCGACTTGGAGAGTCAGTCCCTTTAACCTCCTGTTTGGCCCAGTTTGCAATTTCTGCGGAAGATGAACAGGAATAGCGAGAACCAATGAGAGACTAGCTGGAGGTGTCTGGACGGGCAAATTTAACTCTCATTTCCCACCAGGAAGAGGAAATAACCAAAGGCTCAGCGTGCCGTGCCGGAACCAGATTAGGGCCTGAAGCCATCCTGTGGTGTTGCGGCCAGCTCACAAGAAAACGAGTTGAAGAAAGGAGCTCAGGGGCACTGTAATTCACAAACCTGCAGAGTTATAAATGACAGCTATCGTCCAAAAATATACTGAAGTAAGGCTGCCAAGAGGACTTGAAAGCGGGGCAGAATTGCAGGAAACCGATTTCAGGAGGTAGACTGGAATTACATTGAAAGCATAGGAAAAGAGGCAGAACGTCCACAATGATGCACTTGGCCAAAAAGGGCGTATGCGTTTTTTCCTGAATATATTCAGGAAAAAACGCATACGCCCTTTTTGGCCAACAAAGCAAGCTTGCAAAGGAAATCTGCACTACAATGAAGTCTCACTTCCCCCCGGTCAAAAGGGCCATCTGAAAAAAGTGTAAAATCCAGCAAGGCAGGACAGGCCATGGAGAACTGGGAGCCTTGTCATGCTGATGGGCGGAATGTAAATTGCCAACAGACACTCGGGAGAAGTGTATGGTGTTTCCTGAAACATCTAAAAAACAAAGCAACAGAGCCTAGGGCACTTCCACTTATGGTCCTATAGCTTAGGGAAATTAAAATCAAAAAGACACAGCCACCCCAAAGTTTGGGAGGCCTCTGTTTACAAGAACCTCGTTTACAGTACAAGTTCAACATCGCAGAAAGTGAAAAATGGATAAAGAAGTTGTGGTATTTACTTACAAAGCAATATCACTCAGCAATGAAATCTATGTCATCAGGCCCTTAGCAGCACAATGAGTGGATTCAGGTATGATGATTCTAACTGAAATAAGTCACACAGAAAAAGAAACATCATAAGGTATCACTAATACATGGAATGTAAACTTGGCTACACAGGAACTGAATTCCAAAACAGAACAGCGTGTCAAATTTAGAAAACCAACTTATGCTTGCTTAAGGGGAAAGGTGAGTTGGGGTGCTGCATAAAACCAGAGATTGAAATGAGCACAGATAAAGTTCCTTAAGCCAAATATGGAATAGACAAGAGCTACTCCTTGCTCAACGAAATGGACTCAACACCCCATATTAAACGCCTAAGAATGTACCTGACTAGTAAGTATCTTAAAACCTATGGATTGCTATGTCTCTGAAAGAGAATCAAACGTGTGTACAGGGGCATAAACGCAGCAGTGATAGGATTGGAGAGGTTCGGTGAGCAAATGAAGACCCTTTGAAGTCATATTGCATGGTACCCATTACACGGGTCTCAACTCTCCAGGTTTAAGGTATTCTTCCTTCAGCTAAAACATGCATGTGGAACCCAGAGTATGATCAACCATGTGAACGGGAGACGTGTTCAAATATATCTCAGTTTTCCTCCCCTGGTACTTGGGTGCAACATTCCAGATGCTTTACTAACCCTCTCCCCACTTGGAGAGTCAGCGCCTTTAACCTCCTGTTTGGCCCAGTTTGCAATTTCTGCGGAAGATGAACAGGAATAGCGAGAACCAATGAGAGACTAGCTGGAGGTGTCTGGACGGGCAAATTTAACTCTCATTTCCCACCAGGAAGAGGAAATAACCAAAGGCTCAGCGTGCCGTGCCGGAACCAGATTAGAGCCTGAAGCCATCCTGCGGTGTTGCGGCCAGCTCAAAAGAAAGCGAGTTGAAGAAAGGAGCTCAGGGGCACTGTAATTCACAAACCTGCAGAGTTATAAATGACAGCTATCGTCCAAAAATATACTGAAGTAAGGCTGCCAAGAGGACTTGAAAGCGGGGCAGAATTGCAGGAAACCGATTTCAGGAGGTAGACTGGAATTGCATTGAAAGCATAGGAAAAGAGGCAGAACGTCCACAATGATGCACTTGGCCAAAAAGGGCGTATGCGTTTTTTCCTGAATATATTCAGGAAAAAACGCATACGCCCTTTTTGGCCAACCAAGCAAGCTTGCAAAGGAAATCTGCACTACAATGAAGTCTCACTTCCCCCCGGTCAAAAGGGCCATCTGAAAAAAGTGTAAAATCCAGCAAGGCAGGACAGGCCATGGAGAACTGGGAGCCTTGTTATGCTGATGGGCGGGATGTAAATTGCCAACAGACACTCGGGAGAAGTGTATGGTGTTTCCTGAAACATCTAAAAAACAAAGCAACAGAGCCTAGGGCACTTCCACTTATGGTCCTATAGCTTAGGGAAATTAAAATCAAAAAGACACAGCCACCCCAAAGTTTGGGACGCCTCTGTTTACAAGAACCTCGTTTACAGTACAAGTTCAACATCGCAGAAAGTGAAAAATGGATAAAGAAGTTGTGGTATTTACTTACAAAGCAATATCACTCAGCAATGAAATCTATGTCATCAGGCCCTTAGCAGCACAATGAGTGGATTCAGGTATGATGATTCTAACTGAAATAAGTCACACAGAAAAAGAAACATCATAAGATATCACTAATACACGGAATGTAAACTTGGCTACACAGGAACTGAATTCCAAAACAGAACAGCGTCTCAAATTTAGAAAACCAACTTATGCTTGCTTAAGGGGAAAGGTGAGTTGGGGTGCTGCATAAAACCAGAGATTGAAATGAGCACAGATAAAGTTCCTTAAGCCAAATATGGAATAGACAAGAGCTACTCCTTGCTCAACGAAATGGACTCAACATCCCATATTAAACGCCTAAGAATGTACCTGACTAGTAAGTATCTTAAAACCTATGGATTGCTATGTCTCCAAAAGAGAATCAAGCGTGTGTACAGGGGCATAAACGCAGCAGTGATAGGATTGGAGAGGTTCGGTGAGCAAATGAAGACCCTTTGAAGTCATATTGCATGGTACCCATTACACGGGTCTCAACTCTCCAGGTTTAAGGTATTCTTCCTTCAGCTTAAACATGCATGTGGAACCCAGAGTATGATCAACCGTGTGAACGGGAGACGTGTTCAAATATGTCTCAGTTTTCCTCCCCTGATACTCGGGTGCAACATTCCAGATGCTTTACTAACACTCTCCCGACTTGGAGAGTCAGCGCCTTTAACCTCCTGTTTGGCCCAGTTTGCAATTTCTGCGGAAGATGAACAGGAATAGGGAGAACAAATGAGAGACTAGCTGGAGGTGTCTGGACGGGCAAATTTAACTCTCATTTCCCACCAGGAAGAGGAAATAACCAAAGGCTCAGCGTGCCGTGCCGGAACCAGATTAGAGCCTGAAGCCATCCTGCGGTGTTGCGGCCAGCTCAAAAGAAAGCGAGTTGAAGAAAGGAGCTCAGGGGTACTGTAATTCACAAACCTGCAGAGTTATAAATGACAGCTATCGTCCAAAAATATACTGAAGTATGGCTGCCAAGAGGACTTGAAAGCGGGGCAGAATTGCAGGAAACCGATTTCAGGAGGTAGACTGGAATTGCATTGAAAGCATAGGAAAAGAGGCAGAACGTCCACAATGATGCACTTGGCCAAAAAGGGCGTATGCGTTTTTTCCTGAATATATTCAGGAAAAAACGCATACGCCCTTTTTGGCCAACCAAGCAAGCTTGCAAAGGAAATCTGCACTACAATGAAGTCTCACTTCCCCCCGGTCAAAAGGGCCATCTGAAAAAAGTGTAAAATCCAGCAAGGCAGGACAGGCCATGGAGAACTGGGAGCATTGTTATGCTGATGGGCGGGATGTAAATTGCCAACAGACACTCGGGAGAAGTGTATGGTGTTTCCTGAAACATCTAAAAAACAAAGCAGCAGAGCCTAGGGCACTTCCACTTATGGTCCTATAGCTTAGGGAAATTAAAATCAAAAAGACACAGCCACCCCAAAGTTTGGGAGGCCTCTGTTTACAAGAACCTCGTTTACAGTACAAGTTCAACATCGCAGAAAGTGAAAAATGGATAAAGAAGTTGTGGTATTTACTTACAAACCAATATCACTCAGCAATGAAATCTATGTCATCAGGCCCTTAGCAGCTCAATGAGTGGATTCAGGTATGATGATTCTAACTGAAATAAGTCACACAGAAAAAGAAACATCATAAGATATCACTAATACACGGAATGTAAACTTGGCTACACAGGAACTGAATTCCAAAACAGAACAGCGTCTCAAATTTAGAAAACCAACTTATGCTTGCTTAAGGGGAAAGGTGAGTTGGGGTGCTGCATAAAACCAGAGATTGAAATGAGCACAGATAAAGTTCCTTAAGCCAAATATGGAATAGACAAGAGCTACTCCTTGCTCAACGAAATGGACTCAACACCCCATATTAAACGCCTAAGAATGTACCTGACTAGTAAGTATCTTAAAACCTATGGATTGCTATGTCTCCGAAAGAGAATCAAACGTGTGTACAGGGGCATAAACGCAGCAGTGATAGGATTGGAGAGGTTCGGTGAGCAAATGAAGACCCTTTGAAGTCATATTGCATGGTACCCATTACACGGGTCTCAACTCTCCAGGTTTAAGGTATTCTTCCTTCAGCTAAAACATGCATGTGGAACCCAGAGTATGATCAACCATGTGAACGGGAGACGTGTTCAAATATATCTCAGTTTTCCTCCCCTGGTACTTGGGTGCAACATTCCAGATGCTTTACTAACCCTCTCCCCACTTGGAGAGTCAGCGCCTTTAACCTCCTGTTTGGCCCAGTTTGCAATTTCTGCGGAAGATGAACAGGAATAGCGAGAACCAATGAGAGACTAGCTGGAGGTGTCTGGACGGGCAAATTTAACTCTCATTTCCCACCAGGAAGAGGAAATAACCAAAGGCTCAGCGTGCCGTGCCGGAACCAGATTAGAGCCTGAAGCCATCCTGCGGTGTTGCGGCCAGCTCAAAAGAAAGCGAGTTGAAGAAAGGAGCTCAGGGGCACTGTAATTCACAAACCTGCAGAGTTATAAATGACAGCTATCGTCCAAAAATATACTGAAGTAAGGCTGCCAAGAGGACTTGAAAGCGGGGCAGAATTGCAGGAAACCGATTTCAGGAGGTAGACTGGAATTGCATTGAAAGCATAGGAAAAGAGGCAGAACGTCCACAATGATGCACTTGGCCAAAAAGGGCGTATGCGTTTTTTCCTGAATATATTCAGGAAAAAACGCATACGCCCTTTTTGGCCAACCAAGCAAGCTTGCAAAGGAAATCTGCACTACAATGAAGTCTCACTTCCCCCCGGTCAAAAGGGCCATCTGAAAAAAGTGTAAAATCCAGCAAGGCAGGACAGGCCATGGAGAACTGGGAGCCTTGTTATGCTGATGGGCGGGATGTAAATTGCCAACAGACACTCGGGAGAAGTGTATGGTGTTTCCTGAAACATCTAAAAAACAAAGCAACAGAGCCTAGGGCACTTCCACTTATGGTCCTATAGCTTAGGGAAATTAAAATCAAAAAGACACAGCCACCCCAAAGTTTGGGACGCCTCTGTTTACAAGAACCTCGTTTACAGTACAAGTTCAACATCGCAGAAAGTGAAAAATGGATAAAGAAGTTGTGGTATTTACTTACAAAGCAATATCACTCAGCAATGAAATCTATGTCATCAGGCCCTTAGCAGCACAATGAGTGGATTCAGGTATGATGATTCTAACTGAAATAAGTCACACAGAAAAAGAAACATCATAAGATATCACTAATACACGGAATGTAAACTTGGCTACACAGGAACTGAATTCCAAAACAGAACAGCGTCTCAAATTTAGAAAACCAACTTATGCTTGCTTAAGGGGAAAGGTGAGTTGGGGTGCTGCATAAAACCAGAGATTGAAATGAGCACAGATAAAGTTCCTTAAGCCAAATATGGAATAGACAAGAGCTACTCCTTGCTCGACGAAATGGACTCAACACCCCATATTAAACGCCTAAGAATGTACCTGACTAGTAAGTATCTTAAAACCTATGGATTGCTATGTCTCCAAAAGAGAATCAAGCGTGTGTACAGGGGCATAAACGCAGCAGTGATAGGATTGGAGAGGTTCGGTGAGCAAATGAAGACCCTTTGAAGTCATATTGCATGGTACCCATTACACGGGTCTCAACTCTCCAGGTTTAAGGTATTCTTCCTTCAGCTAAAACATGCATGTGGAACCCAGAGTATGATCAACCGTGTGAACGGGAGACGTGTTCAAATATGTCTCAGTTTTCCTCCCCTGGTACTCGGGTGCAACATTCCAGATGCTTTACTAACACTCTCCCGACTTGGAGAGTCAGCGCCTTTAACCTCCTGTTTGGCCCAGTTTGCAATTTCTGCGGAAGATGAACAGGAATAGGGAGAACAAATGAGAGACCAGCTGGAGGTGTCTGGACGGGCAAATTTAACTCTCATTTCCCACCAGGAAGAGGAAATAACCAAAGGCTCAGCATGCCGTGCCGGAACCAGATTAGAGCCTGAAGCCATCCTGCGGTGTTGCGGCCAGCTCAAAAGAAAGCGAGTTGAAGAAAGGAGCTCAGGGGTACTGTAATTCACAAACCTGCAGAGTTATAAATGACAGCTATCGTCCAAAAATATACTGAAGTATGGCTGCCAAGAGGACTTGAAAGCGGGGCAGAATTGCAGGAAACCGATTTCAGGAGGTAGACTGGAATTGCATTGAAAGCATAGGAAAAGAGGCAGAACGTCCACAATGATGCACTTGGCCAAAAAGGGCGTATGCGTTTTTTCCTGAATATATTCAGGAAAAAACGCATACGCCCTTTTTGGCCAACCAAGCAAGCTTGCAAAGGAAATCTGCACTACAATGAAGTCTCACTTCCCCCCGGTCAAAAGGGCCATCTGAAAAAAGTGTAAAATCCAGCAAGGCAGGACAGGCCATGGAGAACTGGGAGCCTTGTTATGCTGATGGGCGGGATGTAAATTGCCAACAGACACTCGGGAGAAGTGTATGGTGTTTCCTGAAACATCTAAAAAACAAAGCAGCAGAGCCTAGGGCACTTCCACTTATGGTCCTATAGCTTAGGGAAATTAAAATAAAAAAGATACAGCCACCCCAAAGTTTGGGACGCCTCTGTTTACAAGAACCTCGTTTACAGTACAAGTTCAACATCGCAGAAAGTGAAAAATGGATAAAGAAGTTGTGGTATTTACTTACAAAGCAATATCACTCAGCAATGAAATCTATGTCATCAGGCCCTTAGCAGCTCAATGAGTGGATTCAGGTATGATGATTCTAACTGAAATAAGTCACACAGAAAAAGAAACATCATAAGATATCACTAATACACGGAATGTAAACTTGGCTACACAGGAACTGAATTCCAAAACAGAACAGCGTCTCAAATTTAGAAAACCAACTTATGCTTGCTTAAGGGGAAAGGTGAGTTGGGGTGCTGCATAAAACCAGAGATTGAAATGAGCACAGATAAAGTTCCTTAAGCCAAATATGGAATAGACAAGAGCTACTCCTTGCTCAACGAAATGGACTCAACACCGCATATTAAACGCCTAAGAATGTACATGACTAGTAAGTATCTTAAAACCTATGGATTGCTATGTCTCCGAAAGAGAATCAAGCGTGTGTACAGGGGCATAAACGCAGCAGTGATAGTATTGGAGAGGTTCGGTGAGCAAATGAAGACCCTTTGAAGTCATATTGCATGGTACCCATTCCACGGGTTTCAACTACCCAGGTTTAAGGTATTCTTCCTACAGCTAAAACATGCATGTGGAACCCAGAGTATGATCAACCATGTTATCGGAAGACGTGTTCAAATATGTCTCAGTTTTCCTCCCCTGGTACTCGGGTGCAACATTCCAGACGCTTTACTAACACTCTCCTGACTTGGAGAGTCAGTCCCTTTAACCTCCTGTTTGGCCCAGTTTGCAATTTCTGCGGAAGATGAACAGGAATAGCGAGAACCAATGAGAGACTAGCTGGAGGTGTCTGGACGGGCAAATTTAACTCTCATTTCCCACCAGGAAGAGGAAATAACCAAAGGCTCAGCATGCCGTGCCGGAACCAGATTAGAGCCTGAAGCCATCCTGCGGTGTTGCGGCCAGCTCAAAAGAAAGCGAGTTGAAGAAAGGAGCTCAGGGGCACTGTAATTCACAAACCTGCAGAGTTATAAATGACAGCTATCGTCCAAAAATATACTGAAGTAAGGCTGCCAAGAGGACTTGAAAGCGGGGCAGAATTGCAGGAAACCGATTTCAGGAGGTAGACTGGAATTGCATTGAAAGCATAGGAAAAGAGGCAGAACGTCCACAATGATGCACTTGGCCAAAAAGGGCGTATGCGTTTTTTCCTGAATATATTCAGGAAAAAACGCATACGCCCTTTTTGGCCAACCAAGCAAGCTTGCAAAGGAAATCTGCACTACAATGAAGTCTCACTTCCCCCCGGTCAAAAGGGCCATCTGAAAAAAGTGTAAAATCCAGCAAGGCAGGACAGGCCATGGAGAACTGGGAGCCTTGTTATGCTGATGGGCGGGATGTAAATTGCCAACAGACACTCGGGAGAAGTGTATGGTGTTTCCTGAAACATCTAAAAAACAAAGCAACAGAGCCTAGGGCACTTCCACTTATGGTCCTATAGCTTAGGGAAATTAAAATCAAAAAGACACAGCCACCCCAAAGTTTGGGACGCCTCTGTTTACAAGAACCTCGTTTACAGTACAAGTTCAACATCGCAGAAAGTGAAAAATGGATAAAGAAGTTGTGGTATTTACTTACAAAGCAATATCACTCAGCAATGAAATCTATGTCATCAGGCCCTTAGCAGCACAATGAGTGGATTCAGGTATGATGATTCTAACTGAAATAAGTCACACAGAAAAAGAAACATCATAAGATATCACTAATACACGGAATGTAAACATGGCTACACAGGAACTGAATTCCAAAACAGAACAGCGTCTCAAATTTAGAAAACCAACTTATGCTTGCTTAAGGGGAAAGGTGAGTTGGGGTGCTGCATAAAAGCAGAGATTGAAATGAGCACAGATAAAGTTCCTTAAGCCAAATATGGAATAGACAAGAGCTACTCCTTGCTCGACGAAATGGACTCAACATCCCATATTAAACGCCTAAGAATGTACCTGACTAGTAAGTATCTTAAAACCTATGGATTGCTATGTCTCCAAAAGAGAATCAAGCGTGTGTACAGGGGCATAAACGCAGCAGTGATAGGATTGGAGAGGTTCGGTGAGCAAATGAAGACCCTTTGAAGTCATATTGCATGGTACCCATTACACGGGTCTCAACTCTCCAGGTTTAAGGTATTCTTCCTTCAGCTAAAACATGCATGTGGAACCCAGAGTATGATCAACCATGTGAACGGGAGACGTGTTCAAATATATCTCAGTTTTCCTCCCCTGGTACTTGGGTGCAACATTCCAGATGCTTTACTAACCCTCTCCCCACTTGGAGAGTCAGCGCCTTTAACCTCCTGTTTGGCCCAGTTTGCAATTTCTGCGGAAGATGAACAGGAATAGCGAGAACCAATGAGAGACTAGCTGGAGGTGTCTGGACGGGCAAATTTAACTCTCATTTCCCACCAGGAAGAGGAAATAACCAAAGGCTCAGCGTGCCGTGCCGGAACCAGATTAGAGCATGAAGCCATCCTGCGGTGTTGCGGCCAGCTCAAAAGAAAGCGAGTTGAAGAAAGGAGCTCAGGGGCACTGTAATTCACAAACCTGCAGAGTTATAAATGACAGCTATCGTCCAAAAATATACTGAAGTAAGGCTGCCAAGAGGACTTGAAAGCGGGGCAGAATTGCAGGAAACCGATTTCAGGAGGTAGACTGGAATTGCATTGAAAGCATAGGAAAAGAGGCAGAACGTCCACAATGATGCACTTGGCCAAAAAGGGCGTATGCGTTTTTTCCTGAATATATTCAGGAAAAAACGCATACGCCCTTTTTGGCCAACCAAGCAAGCTTGCAAAGGAAATCTGCACTACAATGAAGTCTCACTTCCCCCCGGTCAAAAGGGCCATCTGAAAAAAGTGTAAAATCCAGCAAGGCAGGACAGGCCATGGAGAACTGGGAGCCTTGTTATGCTGATGGGCGGGATGTAAATTGCCAACAGACACTCGGGAGAAGTGTATGGTGTTTCCTGAAACATCTAAAAAACAAAGCAACAGAGCCTAGGGCACTTCCACTTATGGTCCTATAGCTTAGGGAAATTAAAATCAAAAAGACACAGCCACCCCAAAGTTTGGGACGCCTCTGTTTACAAGAACCTCGTTTACAGTACAAGTTCAACATCGCAGAAAGTGAAAAATGGATAAAGAAGTTGTGGTATTTACTTACAAAGCAATATCACTCAGCAATGAAATCTATGTCATCAGGCCCTTAGCAGCACAATGAGTGGATTCAGGTATGATGATTCTAACTGAAATAAGTCACACAGAAAAAGAAACATCATAAGATATCACTAATACACGGAATGTAAACTTGGCTACACAGGAACTGAATTCCAAAACAGAACAGCGTCTCAAATTTAGAAAACCAACTTATGCTTGCTTAAGGGGAAAGGTGAGTTGGGGTGCTGCATAAAACCAGAGATTGAAATGAGCACAGATAAAGTTCCTTAAGCCAAATATGGAATAGACAAGAGCTACTCCTTGCTCGACGAAATGGACTCAACACCCCATATTAAACGCCTAAGAATGTACCTGACTAGTAAGTATCTTAAAACCTATGGATTGCTATGTCTCCAAAAGAGAATCAAGCGTGTGTACAGGGGCATAAACGCAGCAGTGATAGGATTGGAGAGGTTCGGTGAGCAAATGAAGACCCTTTGAAGTCATATTGCATGGTACCCATTACACGGGTCTCAACTCTCCAGGTTTAAGGTATTCTTCCTTCAGCTAAAACATGCATGTGGAACCCAGAGTATGATCAACCGTGTGAACGGGAGACGTGTTCAAATATGTCTCAGTTTTCCTCCCCTGGTACTCGGGTGCAACATTCCAGATGCTTTACTAACACTCTCCCGACTTGGAGAGTCAGCGCCTTTAACCTCCTGTTTGGCCCAGTTTGCAATTTCTGCGGAAGATGAACAGGAATAGGGAGAACAAATGAGAGACGAGCTGGAGGTGTCTGGACGGGCAAATTTAACTCTCATTTCCCACCAGGAAGAGGAAATAACCAAAGGCTCAGCGTGCCGTGCCGGAACCAGATTAGAGCCTGAAGCCATCCTGCGGTGTTGCGGCCAGCTCAAAAGAAAGCGAGTTGAAGAAAGGAGCTCAGGGGTACTGTAATTCACAAACCTGCAGAGTTATTAATGACAGCTATCGTCCAAAAATATACTGAAGTATGGCTGCCAAGAGGACTTGAAAGCGGGGCAGAATTGCAGGAAACCGATTTCAGGAGGTAGACTGGAATTGCATTGAAAGCATAGGAAAAGAGGCAGAACGTCCACAATGATGCACTTGGCCAAAAAGGGCGTATGCGTTTTTTCCTGAATATATTCAGGAAAAAACGCATACGCCCTTTTTGGCCAACCAAGCAAGCTTGCAAAGGAAATCTGCACTACAATGAAGTCTCACTTCCCCCCGGTCAAAAGGGCCATCTGAAAAAAGTGTAAAATCCAGCAAGGCAGGACAGGCCATGGAGAACTGGGAGCCTTGTTATGCTGATGGGCGGGATGTAAATTGCCAACAGACACTCGGGAGAAGTGTATGGTGTTTCCTGAAACATCTAAAAAACAAAGCAGCAGAGCCTAGGGCACTTCCACTTATGGTCCTATAGCTTAGGGAAATTAAAATAAAAAAGATACAGCCACCCCAAAGTTTGGGACGCCTCTGTTTACAAGAACCTCGTTTACAGTACAAGTTCAACATCGCAGAAAGTGAAAAATGGATAAAGAAGTTGTGGTATTTACTTACAAAGCAATATCACTCAGCAATGAAATCTATGTCATCAGGCCCTTAGCAGCTCAATGAGTGGATTCAGGTATGATGATTCTAACTGAAATAAGTCACACAGAAAAAGAAACATCATAAGATATCACTAATACACGGAATGTAAACTTGGCTACACAGGAACTGAATTCCAAAACAGAACAGCGTCTCAAATTTAGAAAACCAACTTATGCTTGCTTAAGGGGAAAGGTGAGTTGGGGTGCTGCATAAAACCAGAGATTGAAATGAGCACAGATAAAGTTCCTTAAGCCAAATATGGAATAGACAAGAGCTACTCCTTGCTCAACGAAATGGACTCAACACCGCATATTAAACGCCTAAGAATGTACATGACTAGTAAGTATCTTAAAACCTATGGATTGCTATGTCTCCGAAAGAGAATCAAGCGTGTGTACAGGGGCATAAACGCAGCAGTGATAGGATTGGAGAGGTTCGGTGAGCAAATGAAGACCCTTTGAAGTCATATTGCATGGTACCCATTCCACGGGTTTCAACTACCCAGGTTTAAGGTATTCTTCCTACAGCTAAAACATGCATGTGGAACCCAGAGTATGATCAACCATGTGATCGGAAGACGTGTTCAAATATGTCTCAGTTTTCCTCCCCTGGTACTCGGGTGCAACATTCCAGACGCTTTACTAACACTCTCCTGACTTGGAGAGTCAGTCCCTTTAACCTCCTGTTTGGCCCAGTTTGCAATTTCTGCGGAAGATGAACAGGAATAGGGAGAACCAATGAGAGACTAGCTGGAGGTGTCTGGACGGGCAAATTTAACTCTCATTTCCCACCAGGAAGAGGAAATAACCAAAGGCTCAGCATGCCGTGCCAGAACCAGATTAGAGCCTGAAGCCATCCTGCGGTGTTGCGGCCAGCTCAAAAGAAAGCGAGTTGAAGAAAGGAGCTCAGGGGCACTGTAATTCACAAACCTGCAGAGTTATAAATGACAGCTATCGTCCAAAAATATACTGAAGTAAGGCTGCCAAGAGGACTTGAAAGCGGGGCAGAATTGCAGGAAACCGATTTCAGGAGGTAGACTGGAATTGCATTGAAAGCATAGGAAAAGAGGCAGAACGTCCACAATGATGCACTTGGCCAAAAAGGGCGTATGCGTTTTTTCCTGAATATATTCAGGAAAAAACGCATACGCCCTTTTTGGCCAACCAAGCAAGCTTGCAAAGGAAATCTGCACTACAATGAAGTCTCACTTCCCCCCGGTCAAAAGGGCCATCTGAAAAAAGTGTAAAATCCAGCAAGGCAGGACAGGCCATGGAGAACTGGGAACATTGTTATGCTGATGGGCGGGATGTAAATTGTCAACAGACACTCGGGAGAAGTGTATGGTGTTTCCTGAAACATCTAAAAAACAAAGCAGCAGAGCCTAGGGCACTTCCACTTATGGTCCTATAGCTTAGGGAAATTAAAATCAAAACGACACAGCCACCCCAAAGTTTGGGAGGCCTCTGTTTACAAGAACCTCGTTTACAGTACAAGTTCAACATCGCAGAAAGTGAAAAATGGATAAAGAAGTTGTGGTATTTACTTACAAAGCAATATCACTCAGCAATGAAATCTATGTCATCAGGCCCTTAGCAGCTCAATGAGTGGATTCAGGTATGATGATTCTAACTGAAATAAGTCACACAGAAAAAGAAACATCATAAGATATCACTAATACACGGAATGTAAACTTGGCTACACAGGAACTGAATTCCAAAACAGAACAGCGTCTCAAATTTAGAAAACCAACTTATGCTTGCTTAAGGGGAAAGGTGAGTTGGGGTGCTGCATAAAACCAGAGATTGAAATGAGCACAGATAAAGTTCCTTAAGCCAAATATGGAATAGACAAGAGCTACTCCTTGCTCAACGAAATGGACTCAACACCGCATATTAAACGCCTAAGAATGTACATGACTAGTAAGTATCTTAAAACCTATGGATTGCTATGTCTCCGAAAGAGAATCAAGCGTGTGTACAGGGGCATAAACGCAGCAGTGATAGGATTGGAGAGGTTCGGTGAGCAAATGAAGACCCTTTGAAGTCATATTGCATGGTACCCATTCCACGGGTTTCAACTACCCAGGTTTAAGGTATTCTTCCTACAGCTAAAACATGCATGTGGAACCCAGAGTATGATCAACCATGTGATCGGGAGACGTGTTCAAATATGTCTCAGTTTTCCTCCCCTGGTACTCGGGTGCAACAGTCCAGACGCTTTACTAACACTCTCCTGACTTGGAGAGTCAGTCCCTTTAACCTCCTGTTTGGCCCAGTTTGCAATTTCTGCGGAAGATGAACAGGAATAGGGAGAACCAATGAGAGACTAGCTGGAGGTGTCTGGACGGGCAAATTTAACTCTCATTTCCCACCAGGAAGAGGAATTAACCAAAGGCTCAACGTGCCGTGCCGGAACCAGATTAGGGCCTGAAGCCATCTTGTGGTGTTGCGGCCAGCTCACAAGAAAACGACTTGAAGAAAGGAGCTCAGGGGCACTGTAATTCACAAACCTGCAGAGTTATAAATGACAGCTATCGTCCAAAAATATACTGAAGTAAGGCTGCCAAGAGGACTTGAAAGCGGGGCAGAATTGCAGGAAACCGATTTCAGGAGGTAGACTGGAATTGCATTGAAAGCATAGGAAAAGAGGCAGAACGTCCACAATGATGCACTTGGCCAAAAAGGACGTATGCGTTTTTTCCTGAATATATTCAGGAAAAAACGCATACGCCCTTTTTGGCCAACCAAGCAAACTTGCAAAGGAAATCTGCACTACAATGAAGTCTCACTTCCCCCCGGTCAAAAGGGCCATCTGAAAAAAGTGTAAAATCCAGCAAGGCAGGACAGGCCATGGAGAACTGGGAGCCTTGTTATGCTGATGGGCGGGATGTAAATTGCCAACAGACACTCGGGAGAAGTGTATGGTGTTTCCTGAAACATCTAAAAAACAAAGCAGCAGAGCCTAGGGCACTTCCACTTATGGTCCTATAGCTTAGGGAAATTAAAATCAAAAAGACACAGCCACCCCAAAGTTTGGGACGCCTCTGTTTACAAGAACCTCGTTTACCGTAGAAGTTCAATATCACAGAAAGTGAAAAATGGATAAAGAACTTGTGGTACTTACGTACAATGCAGTATCACTCAGCAGTGAAATCTATGTCATCAGGCCCGTACCAGCATAATGAGTGGATTCAGGTACGATGATTCTAACTGAAATAAGTCACACAGAAAAAGAAACATCATAAGATATCTCTAATACACGGAATGTAAACTTGGCTACACAGGAACTGAATTCCAAAACATAACAGCGTCTCAAATTTAGAAAACCAACTTATGCTTGCTTAAGGGGAAAGGTGAGTTGGGGTGCTGCATAAAACCAGAGATTGAAATGAGCACAGATAAAGTTCCTTAAGCCAAATATGGAATAGACAAGAGCTACTCCTTGCTCAAAGAAATGGACTCAACACCCCATATTAAACGCCTAAGAATGTACCTGACTAGTAAGTATCTTAAAACCTATGGATTGCTATGTCTCCGAAAGAGAATCAAACGTGTGTACAGGGGCATAAACGCAGCAGTGATAGGATTGGAGAGGTTCGGTGAGCAAATGAAGACCCTTTGAAGTCATATTGCATGGTACCCATTACACGGGTCTCAACTCTCCAGGTTTAAGGTATTCTTCCTTCAGCTAAAACATGCATGTGGAACCCAGAGTATGATCAACCATGTGAACGGGAGACGTGTTCAAATATATCTCAGTTTTCCTCCCCTGGTACTTGGGTGCAACATTCCAGATGCTTTACTAACACTCTCCCCACTTGGAGAGTCAGCGCCTTTAACCTCCTGTTTGGCCCAGTTTGCAATTTCTGCGGAAGATGAACAGGAATAGCGAGAACCAATGAGAGACTAGCTGGAGGTGTCTGGACGGGCAAATTTAACTCTCATTTCCCACCAGGAAGAGGAAATAACCAAAGGCTCAGCGTGCCGTGCCGGAACCAGATTAGAGCCTGAAGCCATCCTGCGGTGTTGCGGCCAGCTCACAAGAAAGCGAGTTGAAGAAAGGAGCTCAGGGGCACTGTAATTCACAAACCTGCAGAGTTATAAATGACAGCTATCGTCCAAAAATATACTGAAGTAAGGCTGCCAAGAGGACTTGAAAGCGGGGCAGAATTGCAGGAAACTGATTTCAGGAGGTAGACTGGAATTGCATTGAAAGCATAGGAAAAGAGGCAGAACGTCCACAATGATGCACTTGGCCAAAAAGGGCGTATGCGTTTTTTCCTGAATATATTCAGGAAAAAACGCATACGCCCTTTTTGGCCAACCAAGCAAGCTTGCAAAGGAAATCTGCACTACAATGAAGTCTCACTTCCCCCCGGTCAAAAGGGCCATCTGAAAAAAGTGTAAAATCCAGAAAGGCAGGACAGGCCATGGAGAACTGGGAGCCTTGTTATGCTGATGGGCGGGATGTCAATTGCCAACGGACACTCGGGAGAAGTGTATGGTGTTTCCTGAAACATCTAAAAAACAAAGCAACAGAGCCTAGGACACTTCCACTTATGGTCCTATAGCTTAGGGAAATTAAAATCAAAAAGACACAGCCACCCCAATGTTTGGGACGCCTCTGTTTACAAGAACCTCATTTACCGTAGAAGTTCAATATCACAGAAAGTGAAAAATGGATAAAGAACTTGTGGTACTTACGTACAATGCAGTATCACTCAGCAGTGAAATCTATGTCATCAGGCCCGTAGCAGCACAATGAGTGGATTCAGGTACGATGATTCTAACTGAAATAAGTCACACAGAAAAAGAAACATCATAAGATATCTCTAATACACGGAATGTAAACTTGGCTACACAGGAACTGAATTACAGAACAGAACAGGGTCTCAAATTTAGAAAACCAACTTATGCTTGCTTAAGGGGAAAGGTGAGTTGGGGTGCTGCATAAAACCAGAGATTGAAATGAGCACAGATAAAGTTCCTTAAGCCAAATATGGAATAGACAAGAGCTACTCCTTGCTCAACGAAATGGACTCAACACCGCATATTAAACGCCTAAGAATGTACCTGACTCTTAAGTATCTTAAAACCTATGGATTGCTATGTCTCCGAAAGAGAATCAAGCATGTGTACAGGGACATAAACGCAGCAGTGATAGGATTGGAGAGGTTCGGTGAGCAAATGAAGACCCTTTGAAGTCATATTGCATGGTACCCATTAAACGGGTCTCAACTCTCCAGGTTTAAGGTATTCTTCCTTCAGCTAATACATGCATGTGGAACCCAGAGTATGATCAACCGTGTGAACGGGAGACGTGTTCAAATATGTCTCAGTTTTCCTCCCCTGGTACTCGGGTGCAACATTCCAGACGCTTTACTAACACTCTCCCCACTTGGAGAGTCAGCGCCTTTAACCTCCTGTTTGGCCCAGTTTGCAATTTCTGCGGAAGATGAACAGGAATAGGGAGAACCAATGAGAGACTAGCTGGAGGTGTCTGGACGGGCAAATTTAACTCTCATTTCCCACCAGGAAGAGGAAATAACCAAAGGCTCAGCGTGCCGTGCCGGAACCAGATTAGGGCCTGAAGCCATCCTGCGGTGTTGCGGCCAGGTCACAAGAAAGCGAGTTGAAGAAAGGAGCTCAGGGGCACTGTAATTCACAAACCTGCAGAGTTATAAATGACAGCTATCATCCAAAAATATACTGAAGTAAGGCTGCCAAGAGGACTTGAAAGCGGGGCAGAATTGCAGGAAACCGATTTCAGGAGGTAGACTGGAATTGCATTGAAAGCATAGGAAAAGAGGCAGAACGTCCACAATGATGCACTTGGCCAAAAAGGGCGTATGCGTTTTTTCCTGAATATATTCAGGAAAAAACGCATACGCCCTTTTTGGCCAACCAAGCAAACTTGCAAAGGAAATCTGCACTACAATGAAGTCTCACTTCCCCCCGGTCAAAAGGGCCATCTGAAAAAAGTGTAAAATCCAGAAAGGCAGGACAGGCCATGGAGAACTGGGAGCCTTGTTATGCTGATGGGCGGGATGTAAATTGCCAACAGACACTCGGGAGAAGTGTATGGTGTTTCCTGAAACATCTAAAAAACAAAGCAACAGAGCCTAGGGCACTTCCACTTATGGTCCTATAGCTTAGGGAAATTAAAATCAAAAAGACACAGCCACCCCAATGTTTGGGACGCCTCTGTTTACAAGAACCTCGTTTACCGTACAAGTTCTCTATCACAGAAAGTGAAAAATGGATAAAGAACTTGTGGTACTTACGTACAATGCAGTATCACTCAGCAATGAAATCTATGTCATCAGGCCCGTAGCAGCATAATGAGTGGATTCAGGTACGATGATTCTAACTGAAATAAGTCACACAGAAAAAGAAACATCATAAGATATCACTAATACATGGAATGTAAACTTGGCTACACAGGAACTGAATTCCAAAACAGAAGAGTGTCTCTAATTTAGAAAATCAACTTATGCTTGCTTAAGGGGAAAGGTGAGTTGGGGTGCTGCATAAAACCAGAGATTGAAATGAGCACAGATAAAGTTCCTTAAGCCAAATATGGAATAGACAAGAGCTACTCCTTGCTCAAAGAAATGGACTCAACACCCCATATTAAACGCCTAAGAATGTACCTGACTAGTAAGTATCTTAAAACCTATGGATTGCTATGTCTCCATAAGAGAATCAAGCATGTGTACAGGGGCATAAACGCAGCAGTGATAGGATTGGAGAGGTTCGGTGAGCAAATGAAGACCCTTTGAAGTCATATTGCATGGTACCCATTACACGGGTCTCAACTCTCCAGGTTTAAGGTATTCTTCCTTCAGCTAAAACATGCATATGGAACCCAGAGTATGATCAACCGTGTGAACGGGAGACGTGTTCAAATATGTCTCAATTTTCCTCCCCTGGTACTCGGGTGCAACATTCCAGACGCTTTACTAACACTCTCCCCACTTGGAGAGTCCGCGCCTTTAACCTCCTGTTTGGCCCAGTTTGCAATTTCTGCGGAAGATGAACAGGAATAGGGAGAACCAATGAGAGACTAGCTGGAGGTGTCTGGACGGGCAAATTTAACTCTCATTTCCCACCAGGAAGAGGAAATAACCAAAGGCTCAGCGTGCCGTGCCGGAACCAGATTAGGGCCTGAAGCCATCCTGCGGTGTTGCGGCCAGGTCACAAGAAAGCGAGTTGAAGAAAGGAGCTCAGGGGCACTGTAATTCACAAACCTGCAGAGTTATAAATGACAGCTATCGTCCAAAAATATACTGAAGTAAGGCTGCCAAGAGGACTTGAAAGCGGGGCAGAATTGCAGGAAACCGATTTCAGGAGGTAGACTGGAATTGCATTGAAAGCATAGGAAAAGAGGCAGAACGTCCACAATGATGCACTTGGCCAAAAAGGGCGTATGCGTTTTTTCCTGAATATATTCAGGAAAAAACGCATACGCCCTTTTTGGCCAACCAAGCAAACTTGCAAAGGAAATCTGCACTACAATGAAGTCTCACTTCCCCCCGGTCAAAAGGGCCATCTGAAAAAAGTGTAAAATCCAGAAAGGCAGGACAGGCCATGGAGAACTGGGAGCCTTGTTATGCTGATGGGCGGGATGTAAATTGCCAACAGACACTCGGGAGAAGTGTATGGTGTTTCCTGAAACATCTAAAAAACAAAGCAACAGAGCCTAGGGCACTTCCACTTATGGTCCTATAGCTTAGGGAAATTAAAATCAAAAAGATACAGCCATGCCTCTTTTTGAATTTTGGTTTATTGCAGCTCTATTTACAATAGCCCGGAGATGGAAACAACCTAAGTGCCCGTCATCGGATGAATGGATAAAGAAGATGTGGCACATATATACAATGGAATATTACTCAGCCATAAAAATAAACGAAATTGAGCTATTTGTAATGAGGTGGATAGACCTAGAGTCTGTCATACAGAGTGAAGTAAGTCAGAAAGAAAAAGACAAATACCGTATGCTAACACATATATATGGAATTTAAGAAAAAAATGTCATGAAGAACCTAGGGGTAAAGCAGGAATAAAGACGCAGACCTCTTAGAGAACGGACTTGAGGTTATGGGGAGGGGGAAGGGTGAGCTGTGACAGGGCGAGAGAGAGTCATGGGCATATACACACTAACAAACGCAGTAAGGTAGATAGCTAGTGGGAAGCAGCCGCATGGCACAGGGATATTGGCTCGGTGCTTTGTGACAGCCTGGAGGGGTGGGATGGGGAGGGTGGGAGGGAGGGAGACGCAACAGGGAAGACATATGGGAACATAGGTTTATGTATGACTGATTCACTTTGTTATAAAGCAGAAACTAACACACCATTGTAAAGCAATTATACCCCAATAAAGATGTTAAAAAAAAAAAAAAAGATACAGCCACCCCAATGTTTGGGACGCCTCTGTTTACAAGAACCTCGTTTACCGTACAAGTTCAATATCACAGAAAGTGAAAAATGGATAAAGAACTTGTGGTACTTACGTACAATGCAGTATCACTCAGCAGTGAAATCTATGTCATCAGGCCCGTAGCAGCACAATGAGTGGATTCAGGTATGATGATTCTAACTGAAATAAGTCACACAGAAAAAGAAACATCATAAGATATCACTAATACACGGAATGTAAACTTGGCTACACAGGAACTGAATTACAGAACAGAACAGGGTCTCAAATTTAGAAAACCAACTTATGCTTGCTTAAGGGTAAAGGTGAGTTGGGGTGCTGCATAAAACCAGAGATTGAAATGAGCACAGATAAAGTTCCTTAAGCCAAATATGGAATAGACAAGAGCTACTCCTTGCTCAACGAAATGGACTCAACACCGCATATTAAACGCCTAAGAATGTACCTGACTCTTAAGTATCTTAAAACCTATGGATTGCTATGTCTCCGAAAGAGAATCAAGCATGTGTACAGGGACATAAACGCAGCAGTGATAGGATTGGAGAGGTTCGGTGAGCAAATGAAGACCCTTTGAAGTCATATTGCATGGTACCCATTCCACGGGTCTCAACTCTCCAGGTTTAAGGTATTCTTCCTTCAGCTAAAACATGCATGTGGAACCCAGAGTATGATCAACCGTGTGAACGGGAGACGTGTTCAAATATGTCTCAGTTTTCCTCCCCTGGTACTCGGGTGCAACATTCCAGACGCTTTACTAGCACTCTCCCCACTTGGAGAGTCAGCGCCTTTAACCTCCTGTTTGGCCCAGTTTGCAATTTCTGCGGAAGATGAACAGGAATAGTGAGAACCAATGAGAGACTAGCTGGAGGTGTCTGGACGGGCAAATTTAACTCTCATTTCCCACCAGGAAGAGGAAATAACCAAAGGCTCAGCGTGCCGTGCCGGAACCAGATTAGGGCCTGAAGCCATCCTGCACTGTTGCGGCCAGCTCACAAGAAAGCAAGCTGAAGAAAGGAGCTCAGGGGCACTGTAATTCACAAACCTGCAGAGTTATAAATGACAGCTATCGTCCAAAAATATACTGAAGTAAGGCTGCCAAGAGGACTTGAAAGCGGGGCAGAATTGCAGGAAACCGATTTCAGGAGGTAGACTGGAATTGCATTGAAAGCATAGGAAAAGAGGCAGAACGTCCACAATGATGCACTTGGCCAAAAAGGGCGTATGCGTTTTTTCCTGAATATATTCAGGAAAAAACGCATACGCCCTTTTTGGCCAACCAAGCAAACTTGCAAAGGAAATCTGCACTACAATGAAGTCTCACTTCCCCCCGGTCAAAAGGGCCATCTGAAAAAAGTGTAAAATCCAGAAAGGCAGGACAGGCCATGGAGAACTGGGAGCCTTGTTATGCTGATGGGCGGTATGTAAATTACCAACAGACACTCGGGAGAAGTGTATGGTGTTTCCTGAAACATCTAAGAAAGAAAGCAACAGAGCCTAGGGCACTTCCACTTATGGTCCTATAGCTTAGGGAAATTAAAATCAAAAAGACACAGCCACCTCAATTTGGGACGCCTCTGTTTACAAGAACCTCGTTTACTGTACAATTTCAATATCACAGAAAGTGAAAAATGGATAAAGAACTTGTGGTACTTACGTACAATGCAGTATCACTCAGCAATGAAATCTATGTCATCAGGCCCGTAGCAGCATAATGAGTGGATTCAGGTACGATGATTCTAACTGAAATAAGTCACACAGAAAAAGAAACATCATAAGGTATCACTAATACATGGAATGTAAACTTGGCTACACAGGAACTGAATTCCAAAACAGAACAGCGTGTCAAATTTAGAAAACCAACTTATGCTTGCTTAAGGGGAAAGGTGAGTTGGGGTGCTGCATAAAAGCAGAGATTGAAATGAGCACAGATAAAGTTCCTTAAGCCAAATATGGAATAGACAAGAGCTACTCCTTGCTCAACGAAATGGACTCAACACCCCATATTAAACGCCTAAGAATGTACCTGACTAGTAAGTATCTTAAAACCTATGGATTGCTATGTCTCCGAAAGAGAATCAAACGTGTGTACAGGGGCATAAACGCAGCAGTGATAGGATTGGAGAGGTTCGGTGAGCAAATGAAGACCCTTTGAAGTCATATTGCATGGTACCCATTACACGGGTCTCAACTCTCCAGGTTTAAGGTATTCTTCCTTCAGCTAAAACATGCATGTGGAACCCAGAGTATGATCAACCATGTGAACGGGAGACGTGTTCAAATATATCTCAGTTTTCCTCCCCTGGTACTTGGGTGCAACATTCCAGATGCTTTACTAACCCTCTCCCCACTTGGAGAGTCAGCGCCTTTAACCTCCTGTTTGGCCCAGTTTGCAATTTCTGCGGAAGATGAACAGGAATAGCGAGAACCAATGAGAGACAAGCTGGAGGTGTCTGGACGGGCAAATTTAACTCTCATTTCCCACCAGGAAGAGGAAATAACCAAAGGCTCAGCGTGCCGTGCCGGAACCAGATTAGAGCCTGAAGCCATCCTGCGGTGTTGCGGCCAGCTCAAAAGAAAGCGAGTTGAAGAAAGGAGCTCAGGGGCACTGTAATTCACAAACCTGCAGAGTTATAAATGACAGCTATCGTCCAAAAATATACTGAAGTAAGGCTGCCAAGAGGACTTGAAAGCGGGGCAGAATTGCAGGAAACCGATTTCAGGAGGTAGACTGGAATGGCATTGAAAGCATAGGAAAAGAGGCAGAACGTCCACAATGATGCACTTGGCCAAAAAGGGCGTATGCGTTTTTTCCTGAATATATTCAGGAAAAAACGCATACGCCCTTTTTGGCCAACCAAGCAAGCTTGCAAAGGAAATCTGCACTACAATGAAGTCTCACTTCCCCCCGGTCAAAAGGGCCATCTGAAAAAAGTGTAAAATCCAGCAAGGCAGGACAGGCCATGGAGAACTGGGAGCCTTGTTATGCTGATGGGCGGGATGTAAATTGCCAACAGACACTCGGGAGAAGTGTATGGTGTTTCCTGAAACATCTAAAAAACAAAGCAACAGAGCCTAGGGCACTTCCACTTATGGTCCTATAACTTAGGGAAATTAAAATCAAAAAGACACAGCCACCCCAAAGTTTGGGACGCCTCTGTTTACAAGAACCTCGTTTACAGTACAAGTTCAACATCGCAGAAAGTGAAAAATGGATAAAGAAGTTGTGGTATTTACTTACAAAGCAATATCACTCAGCAATGAAATCTATGTCATCAGGCCCTTAGCAGCACAATGAGTGGATTCAGGTATGATGATTCTAACTGAAATAAGTCACACAGAAAAAGAAACATCATAAGATATCACTAATACACGGAATGTAAACTTGGCTACACAGGAACTGAATTCCAAAACAGAACAGCGTCTCAAATTTAGAAAACCAACTTATGCTTGCTTAAGGGGAAAGGTGAGTTGGGGTGCTGCATAAAAGCAGAGATTGAAATGAGCACAGATAAAGTTCCTTAAGCCAAATATGGAATAGACAAGAGCTACTCCTTGCTCGACGAAATGGACTCAACATCCCATATTAAACGCCTAAGAATGTACCTGACTAGTAAGTATCTTAAAACCTATGGATTGCTATGTCTCCAAAAGAGAATCAAGCGTGTGTACAGGGGCATAAACGCAGCAGTGATAGGATTGGAGAGGTTCGGTGAGCAAATGAAGACCCTTTGAAGTCATATTGCATGGTACCCATTACACGGGTCTCAACTCTCCAGGTTTAAGGTATTCTTCCTTCAGCTAAAACATGCATGTGGAACCCAGAGTATGATCAACCGTGTGAACGGGAGACGTGTTCAAATATGTCTCAGTTTTCCTCCCCTGATACTCGGGTGCAACATTCCAGATGCTTTACTAACACTCTCCCGACTTGGAGAGTCAGCGCCTTTAACCTCCTGTTTGGCCCAGTTTGCAATTCCTGCGGAAGATGAACAGGAATAGGGAGAACAAATGAGAGACTAGCTGGAGGTGTCTGGACGGGCAAATTTAACTCTCATTTCCCACCAGGAAGAGGAAATAACCAAAGGCTCAGCGTGCCGTGCCGGAACCAGATTAGAGCCTGAAGCCATCCTGCGGTGTTGCGGCCAGCTCAAAAGAAAGCGAGTTGAAGAAAGGAGCTCAGGGGCACTGTAATACACAAACCTGCAGAGTTATAAATGACAGCTATCGTCCAAAAATATACTGAAGTAAGGCTGCCAAGAGGACTTTAAAGGGGGGCAGAATTGCAGGAAACCGATTTCAGCAGGTAGACTGGAATTGCATTGAAAGCATAGGAAAAGAGGCAGAACGTCCACAATGATGCACTTGGCCAAAAAGGGCGTATGCGTTTTTTCCTGAATATATTCAGGAAAAAACGTATACGCCCTTTTTCGCCAACCAAGCAAACTTGCAAAGGAAATCTGCACTACAATGAAGTCTCACTTCCCCCCGGTCAAAAGGGCCATCTGAAAAAAGTGTAAAATCCAGCAAGGCAGGACAGGCCATGGAGAACTGGGAGCCTTGTTATGCTGATGGGCGGGATGTAAATTGCCAACAGACACTCGGGAGAAGTGTATGGTGTTTCCTGAAACATCTAAAAAACAAAGCAACAGAGCCTAGGGCACTTCCACTTATGGTCCTATAGCTTATGGAAATTAAAATCAAAAAGACACAGCCACCCCAAAGTTTGGGACGCCTCTGTTTACAAGAACCTCATTTACAGTACAAGTTCAACATAGCAGAAAGTGAAAAATGGATAAAGAAATTGTGGTATTTACTTGCAAAACAATATCACTCAGCAATGAAATCTATGTCATCAGGCCCTTAGCAGCACAATGAGTGGATTCAGGTATGATGATTCTAACTGAAATAAGTCACACAGAAAAAGAAACATCATAAGGTATCAATAATACACGGAATGTAAACTTGGTTACACAGGAACTGAATTCCAAAACAGAAGAGGGTCTCAAATTTAGAAAACCAACTTATGCTTGCTTAAGGGGAAAGGTGAGTTGGGGTGCTGCATAAAACCAGAGATTGAAATGAGCACAGATAAAGTTCCTTAAGCCAAATATGGAATAGACAAGAGCTACTCCTTGCTCAACGAAATGGACTCAACACCCCATATTAAACGCCTAAGAATGTACCTGACTAGTAAGTATCTTAAAACCTATGGATTGCTATGTCTCCATAAGAGAATCAAGCATTTGTACAGGGGCATAAACGCAGCAGTGATAGGATTGGAGAGGTTCGGTGAGCAAACGAAGACCCTTTGAAGTCATATTGCATGGTACCCATTCCACGGGTTTCAACTCTCCAGGTTTAAGGTATTCTTCCTTCAGCTAAAACAGGCATGTGGAACCCAGAGTATGATCAACCGTGTGAACGGGAGACGTGTTCAAATATGTCTCAGTTTTCCTCCCCTGGTACTCGGGTGCAACATTCCAGACGCTTTACTAACACTCTCCCCACTTGGAGAGTCAGCGCCTTTAACCTCCTGTTTGGCCCAGTTTGCAATTTCTGCGGAAGATGAACAGGAATAGGGAGAACCAATGAGAGACTAGCTGGAGGTGTCTGGACGGGCAAATTTAACTCTCATTTCCCACCAGGAAGAGGAAATAACCAAAGGCTCAGCGTGCCGTGCCGGAACCAGATTAGGGCCTGAAGCCATCCTGCGGTGTTGCGGCCAGCTCACAAGAAAGCGAGTTGAAGAAAGGAGCTCAGGGGCACTGTAATTCACAAACCTGCAGAGTTATAAATGACAGCTATCGTCCAAAAATATACTGAAGTAAGGCTGCCAAGAGGACTTGAAAGCGGGGCAGAATTGCAGGAAACCGATTTCAGGAGGTAGACTGGAATTGCATTGAAAGCATAGGAAAAGAGGCAGAACGTCCACAATGATGCACTTGGCCAAAAAGGGCGTATGCGTTTTTTCCTGAATATATTCAGGAAAATACGCATACGCCCTTTTTGGCCAACCAAGCAAGCTTGCAAAGGAAATCTGCACTACAATGAAGTCTCACTTCCCCCCGGTCAAAAGGGCCATCTGAAAAAAGTGTAAAATCCAGCAAGGCAGGACAGGCCATGGAGAACTGGGAGCCTTGTTATGCTGATGGGCGGGATGTAAATTGCCAACAGACACTCGGGAGAAGTGTATGGTGTTTCCTGAAACATCTAAAAAACAAAGCAACAGAGCCTAGGGCACTTCCACTTATGGTCCTATAACTTAGGGAAATTAAAATCAAAAAGACACAGCCACCCCAAAGTTTGGGACGCCTCTGTTTACAAGAACCTCGTTTACAGTACAAGTTCAACATCGCAGAAAGTGAAAAATGGATAAAGAAGTTGTGGTATTTACTTACAAAGCAATATCACTCAGCAATGAAATCTATGTCATCAGGCCCTTAGCAGCACAATGAGTGGATTCAGGTATGATGATTCTAACTGAAATAAGTCACACAGAAAAAGAAACATCATAAGATATCACTAATACACGGAATGTAAACTTGGCTACACAGGAACTGAATTCCAAAACAGAACAGCGTCTCAAATTTAGAAAACCAACTTATGCTTGCTTAAGGGGAAAGGTGAGTTGGGGTGCTGCATAAAACCAGAGATTGAAATGAGCACAGATAAAGTTCCTTAAGCCAAATATGGAATAGACAAGAGCTACTCCTTGCTCAACGAAATGGACTCAACATCCCATATTAAACGCCTAAGAATGTACCTGACTAGTAAGTATCTTAAAACCTATGGATTGCTATGTCTCCAAAAGAGAATCAAGCGTGTGTACAGGGGCATAAACGCAGCAGTGATAGGATTGGAGAGGTTCGGTGAGCAAATGAAGACCCTTTGAAGTCATATTGCATGGTACCCATTCCACGGGTTTCAACTACCCAGGTTTAAGGTATTCTTCCTACAGCTACAACATGCATGTGGAACCCAGAGTATGATCAACCATGTGATCGGGAGACGTGTTCAAATATGTCTCAGTTTTCCTCCCCTGGTACTCGGGTGCAACATTCCAGACGCTTTACTAACACTCTCCCGACTTGGAGAGTCAGTCCCTTTAACCTCCTGTTTGGCCCAGTTTGCAATTTCTGCGGAAGATGAACAGGAATAGCGAGAACCAATGAGAGACTAGCTGGAGGTGTCTGGACGGGCAAATTTAACTCTCATTTCCCACCAGGAAGAGGAAATAACCAAAGGCTCAGCGTGCCGTGCCGGAACCAGATTAGGGCCTGAAGCCATCCTGTGGTGTTGCGGCCAGCTCACAAGAAAACGAGTTGAAGAAAGGAGCTCAGGGGCACTGTAATTCACAAACCTGCAGAGTTATAAATGACAGCTATCGTCCAAAAATATACTGAAGTAAGGCTGCCAAGAGGACTTGAAAGCGGGGCAGAATTGCAGGAAACCGATTTCAGGAGGTAGACTGGAATTGCATTGAAAGCATAGGAAAAGAGGCAGAACGTCCACAATGATGCACTTGGCCAAAAAGGGCGTATGCGTTTTATCCTGAATATATTCAGGAAAAAACGCATACGCCCTTTTTGGCCAACCAAGCAAGCTTGCAAAGGAAATCTGCACTACAATGAAGTCTCACATCCCCCCGGTCAAAAGGGCCATCTGAAAAAAGTGTAAAATCCAGCAAGGCAGGACAGGCCATGGAGAACTGGGAGCATTGTTATGCTGATGGGCGGGATGTAAATTGCCAACAGACACTCGGGAGAAGTGTATGGTGTTTCCTGAAACATCTAAAAAACAAAGCAACAGAGCCTAGGGCACTTCCACTTATGGTCCTATAGCTTAGGGAAATTAAAATCAAAAAGACACAGCCACCCCAAAGTTTGGGACGCCTCTGTTTACAAGAACCTCGTTTACAGTACAAGTTCAACGTCGCAGAAAGTGAAAAATGGATAAAGAAGTTGTGGTATTTACTTACAAAGCAATATCACTCAGCAATGAAATCTATGTCATCAGGCCCTTAGCAGCACAATGAGTGGATTCAGGTATGATGATTCTAACTGAAATAAGTCACACAGAAAAAGAAACATCATAAGATATCACTAATACACGGAATGTAAACTTGGCTACACAGGAACTGAATTCCAAAACAGAACAGCGTCTCAAATTTAGAAAACCAACTTATGCTTGCTTAAGGGGAAAGGTGAGTTGGGGTGCTGCATAAAAGCAGAGATTGAAATGAGCACAGATAAAGTTCCTTAAGCCAAATATGGAATAGACAAGAGCTACTCCTTGCTCAAAGAAATGGACTCAACATCCCATATTAAACGCCTAAGAATGTACCTGACTAGTAAGTATCTTAAAACCTATGGATTGCTATGTCTCCAAAAGAGAATCAAGCGTGTGTACAGGGGCATAAACGCAGCAGTGATAGGATTGGAGAGGTTCGGTGAGCAAATGAAGACCCTTTGAAGTCATATTGCATGGTACCCATTACACGGGTCTCAACTCTCCAGGTTTAAGGTATTCTTCCTTCAGCTAAAACATGCATGTGGAACCCAGAGTATGATCAACCGTGTGAACGGGAGACGTGTTCAAATATGTCTCAGTTTTCCTCCCCTGATACTCGGGTGCAACATTCCAGATGCTTTACTAACACTCTCCCGACTTGGAGAGTCAGCGCCTTTAACCTCCTGTTTGGCCCAGTTTGCAATTTCTGCGGAAGATGAACAGGAATAGGGAGAACAAATGAGAGACTAGCTGGAGGTGTCTGGACGGGCAAATTTAACTCTCATTTCCCACCAGGAAGAGGAAATAACCAAAGGCTCAGCGTGCCGTGCCGGAACCAGATTAGGGCCTGAAGCCATCCTGCGGTGTTGCGGCCAGCTCAAAAGAAAGCGAGTTGAAGAAAGGAGCTCAGGGGTACTGTAATTCACAAACCTGCAGAGTTATAAATGACAGCTATCGTCCAAAAATATACTGAAGTATGGCTGCCAAGAGGACTTGAAAGCGGGGCAGAATTGCAGGAAACCGATTTCAGGAGGTAGACTGGAATTGCATTGAAAGCATAGGAAAAGAGGCAGAACGTCCACAATGATGCACTTGGCCAAAAAGGGCGTATGCGTTTTTTCCTGAATATATTCAGGAAAAAACGCATACGCCCTTTTTGGCCAACCAAGCAAGCTTGCAAAGGAAATCTGCACTACAATGAAGTCTCACTTCCCCCCGGTCAAAAGGGCCATCTGAAAAAAGTGTAAAATCCAGCAAGGCAGGACAGGCCATGGAGAACTGGGAGCATTGTTATGCTGATGGGCGGGATGTAAATTGCCAACAGACACTCGGGAGAAGTGTATGGTGTTTCCTGAAACATCTAAAAAACAAAGCAGCAGAGCCTAGGGCACTTCCACTTATGGTCCTATAGCTTAGGGAAATTAAAATCAAAAAGACACAGCCACCCCAAAGTTTGGGAGGCCTCTGTTTACAAGAACCTCGTTTACAGTACAAGTTCAACATCGCAGAAAGTGAAAAATGGATAAAGAAGTTGTGGTATTTACTTACAAAGCAATATCACTCAGCAATGAAATCTATGTCATCAGGCCCTTAGCAGCTCAATGAGTGGATTCAGGTATGATGATTCTAACTGAAATAAGTCACACAGAAAAAGAAACATCATAAGATATCACTAATACACGGAATGTAAACTTGGCTACACAGGAACTGAATTCCAAAACAGAACAGCGTCTCAAATTTAGAAAACCAACTTATGCTTGCTTAAGGGGAAAGGTGAGTTGGGGTGCTGCATAAAACCAGAGATTGAAATGAGCACAGATAAAGTTCCTTAAGCCAAATATGGAATAGACAAGAGCTACTCCTTGCTCAACGAAATGGACTCAACACCCCATATTAAACGCCTAAGAATGTACCTGACTAGTAAGTATCTTAAAACCTATGGATTGCTATGTCTCCGAAAGAGAATCAAACGTGTGTACAGGGGCATAAACGCAGCAGTGATAGGATTGGAGAGGTTCGGTGAGCAAACGAAGACCCTTTGAAGTCATATTGCATGGTACCCATTACACGGGTCTCAACTCTCCAGGTTTAAGGTATTCTTCCTTCAGCTAAAACATGCATGTGGAACCCAGAGTATGATCAACCATGTGAACGGGAGACGTGTTCAAATATATCTCAGTTTTCCTCCCCTGGTACTTGGGTGCAACATTCCAGATGCTTTACTAACCCTCTCCCCACTTGGAGAGTCAGCGCCTTTAACCTCCTGTTTGGCCCAGTTTGCAATTTCTGCGGAAGATGAACAGGAATAGCGAGAACCAATGAGAGACTAGCTGGAGGTGTCTGGACGGGCAAATTTAACTCTCATTTCCCACCAGGAAGAGGAAATAACCAAAGGCTCAGCGTGCCGTGCCGGAACCAGATTAGAGCCTGAAGCCATCCTGCGGTGTTGCGGCCAGCTCAAAAGAAAGCGAGTTGAAGAAAGGAGCTCAGGGGCACTGTAATTCACAAACCTGCAGAGTTATAAATGACAGCTATCGTCCAAAAATATACTGAAGTAAGGCTGCCAAGAGGACTTGAAAGCGGGGCAGAATTGCAGGAAACCGATTTCAGGAGGTAGACTGGAATTGCATTGAAAGCATAGGAAAAGAGGCAGAACGTCCACAATGATGCACTTGGCCAAAAAGGGCGTATGCGTTTTTTCCTGAATATATTCAGGAAAAAACGCATACGCCCTTTTTGGCCAACCAAGCAAGCTTGCAAAGGAAATCTGCACTACAATGAAGTCTCACTTCCCCCCGGTCAAAAGGGCCATCTGAAAAAAGTGTAAAATCCAGCAAGGCAGGACAGGCCATGGAGAACTGGGAGCCTTGTTATGCTGATGGGCGGGATGTAAATTGCCAACAGACACTCGGGAGAAGTGTATGGTGTTTCCTGAAACATCTAAAAAACAAAGCAACAGAGCCTAGGGCACTTCCACTTATGGTCCTATAGCTTAGGGAAATTAAAATCAAAAAGACACAGCCACCCCAAAGTTTGGGACGCCTCTGTTTACAAGAACCTCGTTTACAGTACAAGTTCAACATCGCAGAAAGTGAAAAATGGATAAAGAAGTTGTGGTATTTACTTACAAAGCAATATCACTCAGCAATGAAATCTATGTCATCAGGCCCTTAGCAGCACAATGAGTGGATTCAGGTATGATGATTCTAACTGAAATAAGTCACACAGAAAAAGAAACATCATAAGATATCACTAATACACGGAATGTAAACTTGGCTACACAGGAACTGAATTCCAAAACAGAACAGCGTCTCAAATTTAGAAAACCAACTTATGCTTGCTTAAGGGGAAAGGTGAGTTGGGGTGCTGCATAAAACCAGAGATTGAAATGAGCACAGATAAAGTTCCTTAAGCCAAATATGGAATAGACAAGAGCTACTCCTTGCTCGACGAAATGGACTCAACACCCCATATTAAACGCCTAAGAATGTACCTGACTAGTAAGTATCTTAAAACCTATGGATTGCTATGTCTCCAAAAGAGAATCAAGCGTGTGTACAGGGGCATAAACGCAGCAGTGATAGGATTGGAGAGGTTCGGTGAGCAAATGAAGACCCTTTGAAGTCATATTGCATGGTACCCATTACACGGGTCTCAACTCTCCAGGTTTAAGGTATTCTTCCTTCAGCTAAAACATGCATGTGGAACCCAGAGTATGATCAACCGTGTGAACGGGAGACGTGTTCAAATATGTCTCAGTTTTCCTCCCCTGGTACTCGGGTGCAACATTCCAGATGCTTTACTAACACTCTCCCGACTTGGAGAGTCAGCGCCTTTAACCTCCTGTTTGGCCCAGTTTGCAATTTCTGCGGAAGATGAACAGGAATAGGGAGAACAAATGAGAGACTAGCTGGAGGTGTCTGGACGGGCAAATTTAACTCTCATTTCCCACCAGGAAGAGGAAATAACCAAAGGCTCAGCGTGCCGTGCCGGAACCAGATTAGAGCCTGAAGCCATCCTGCGGTGTTGCGGCCAGCTCAAAAGAAAGCGAGTTGAAGAAAGGAGCTCAGGGGTACTGTAATTCACAAACCTGCAGAGTTATAAATGACAGCTATCGTCCAAAAATATACTGAAGTAAGGCTGCCAAGAGGACTTGAAAGCGGGGCAGAATTGCAGGAAACCGATTTCAGGAGGTAGACTGGAATTGCATTGAAAGCATAGGAAAAGAGGCAGAACGTCCACAATGATGCACTTGGCCAAAAAGGGCGTATGCGTTTTTTCCTGAATATATTCAGGAAAAAACGCATACGCCCTTTTTGGCCAAACAAGCAAGCTTGCAAAGGAAATCTGCACTACAATGAAGTCTCACTTCCCCCCGGTCAAAAGGGCCATCTGAAAAAAGTGTAAAATCCAGCAAGGCAGGACAGGCCATGGAGAACTGGGAGCATTGTTATGCTGATGGGCGGGATGTAAATTGCCAACAGACACTCGGGAGAAGTGTATGGTGTTTCCTGAAACATCTAAAAAACAAAGCAGCAGAGCCTAGGGCACTTCCACTTATGGTCCTATAGCTTAGGGAAATTAAAATCAAAAAGACACAGCCACCCCAAAGTTTGGGAGGCCTCTGTTTACAAGAACCTCGTTTACAGTACAAGTTCAACATCGCAGAAAGTGAAAAATGGATAAAGAAGTTGTGGTATTTACTTACAAAGCAATATCACTCAGCAATGAAATCTATGTCATCAGGCCCTTAGCAGCTCAATGAGTGGATTCAGGTATGATGATTCTAACTGAAATAAGTCACACAGAAAAAGAAACATCATAAGATATCACTAATACACGGAATGTAAACTTGGCTACACAGGAACTGAATTCCAAAACAGAACAGCGTCTCAAATTTAGAAAACCAACTTATGCTTGCTTAAGGGGAAAGGTGAGTTGGGGTGCTGCATAAAACCAGAGATTGAAATGAGCACAGATAAAGTTCCTTAAGCCAAATATGGAATAGACAAGAGCTACTCCTTGCTCAACGAAATGGACTCAACACCCCATATTAAACGCCTAAGAATGTACCTGACTAGTAAGTATCTTAAAACCTATGGATTGCTATGTCTCCGAAAGAGAATCAAACGTGTGTACAGGGGCATAAACGCAGCAGTGATAGGATTGGAGAGGTTCGGTGAGCAAACGAAGACCCTTTGAAGTCATATTGCATGGTACCCATTACACGGGTCTCAACTCTCCAGGTTTAAGGTATTCTTCCTTCAGCTAAAACATGCATGTGGAACCCAGAGTATGATCAACCATGTGAACGGGAGACGTGTTCAAATATATCTCAGTTTTCCTCCCCTGGTACTTGGGTGCAACATTCCAGATGCTTTACTAACCCTCTCCCCACTTGGAGAGTCAGCGCCTTTAACCTCCTGTTTGGCCCAGTTTGCAATTTCTGCGGAAGATGAACAGGAATAGCGAGAACCAATGAGAGACTAGCTGGAGGTGTCTGGACGGGCAAATTTAACTCTCATTTCCCACCAGGAAGAGGAAATAACCAAAGGCTCAGCGTGCCGTGCCGGAACCAGATTAGAGCCTGAAGCCATCCTGCGGTGTTGCGGCCAGCTCAAAAGAAAGCGAGTTGAAGAAAGGAGCTCAGGGGCACTGTAATTCACAAACCTGCAGAGTTATAAATGACAGCTATCGTCCAAAAATATACTGAAGTAAGGCTGCCAAGAGGACTTGAAAGCGGGGCAGAATTGCAGGAAACCGATTTCAGGAGGTAGACTGGAATTGCATTGAAAGCATAGGAAAAGAGGCAGAACGTCCACAATGATGCACTTGGCCAAAAAGGGCGTATGCGTTTTTTCCTGAATATATTCAGGAAAAAACGCATACGCCCTTTTTGGCCAACCAAGCAAGCTTGCAAAGGAAATCTGCACTACAATGAAGTCTCACTTCCCCCCGGTCAAAAGGGCCATCTGAAAAAAGTGTAAAATCCAGCAAGGCAGGACAGGCCATGGAGAACTGGGAGCCTTGTTATGCTGATGGGCGGGATGTAAATTGCCAACAGACACTCGGGAGAAGTGTATGGTGTTTCCTGAAACATCTAAAAAACAAAGCAACAGAGCCTAGGGCACTTCCACTTATGGTCCTATAGCTTAGGGAAATTAAAATCAAAAAGACACAGCCACCCCAAAGTTTGGGACGCCTCTGTTTACAAGAACCTCGTTTACAGTACAAGTTCAACATCGCAGAAAGTGAAAAATGGATAAAGAAGTTGTGGTATTTACTTACAAAGCAATATCACTCAGCAATGAAATCTATGTCATCAGGCCCTTAGCAGCACAATGAGTGGATTCAGGTATGATGATTCTAACTGAAATAAGTCACACAGAAAAAGAAACATCATAAGATATCACTAATACACGGAATGTAAACTTGGCTACACAGGAACTGAATTCCAAAACAGAACAGCGTCTCAAATTTAGAAAACCAACTTATGCTTGCTTAAGGGGAAAGGTGAGTTGGGGTGCTGCATAAAACCAGAGATTGAAATGAGCACAGATAAAGTTCCTTAAGCCAAATATGGAATAGACAAGAGCTACTCCTTGCTCGACGAAATGGACTCAACACCCCATATTAAACGCCTAAGAATGTACCTGACTAGTAAGTATCTTAAAACCTATGGATTGCTATGTCTCCAAAAGAGAATCAAGCGTGTGTACAGGGGCATAAACGCAGCAGTGATAGGATTGGAGAGGTTCGGTGAGCAAATGAAGACCCTTTGAAGTCATATTGCATGGTACCCATTACACGGGTCTCAACTCTCCAGGTTTAAGGTATTCTTCCTTCAGCTAAAACATGCATGTGGAACCCAGAGTATGATCAACCGTGTGAACGGGAGACGTGTTCAAATATGTCTCAGTTTTCCTCCCCTGGTACTCGGGTGCAACATTCCAGATGCTTTACTAACACTCTCCCGACTTGGAGAGTCAGCGCCTTTAACCTCCTGTTTGGCCCAGTTTGCAATTTCTGCGGAAGATGAACAGGAATAGGGAGAACAAATGAGAGACTAGCTGGAGGTGTCTGGACGGGCAAATTTAACTCTCATTTCCCACCAGGAAGAGGAAATAACCAAAGGCTCAGCGTGCCGTGCCGGAACCAGATTAGAGCCTGAAGCCATCCTGCGGTGTTGCGGCCAGCTCAAAAGAAAGCGAGTTGAAGAAAGGAGCTCAGGGGTACTGTAATTCACAAACCTGCAGAGTTATAAATGACAGCTATCGTCCAAAAATATACTGAAGTAAGGCTGCCAAGAGGACTTGAAAGCGGGGCAGAATTGCAGGAAACCGATTTCAGGAGGTAGACTGGAATTGCATTGAAAGCATAGGAAAAGAGGCAGAACGTCCACAATGATGCACTTGGCCAAAAAGGGCGTATGCGTTTTTTCCTGAATATATTCAGGAAAAAACGCATACGCCCTTTTTGGCCAACCAAGCAAGCTTGCAAAGGAAATCTGCACTACAATGAAGTCTCACTTCCCCCCGGTCAAAAGGGCCATCTGAAAAAAGTGTAAAATCCAGCAAGGCAGGACAGGCCATGGAGAACTGGGAGCCTTGTTATGCTGATGGGCGGGATGTAAATTGCCAACAGACACTCGGGAGAAGTGTATGGTGTTTCCTGAAACATCTAAAAAACAAAGCAGCAGAGCCTAGGGCACTTCCACTTATGGTCCTATAGCTTAGGGAAATTAAAATAAAAAAGATACAGCCACCCCAAAGTTTGGGACGCCTCTGTTTACAAGAACCTCGTTTACAGTACAAGTTCAACATCGCAGAAAGTGAAAAATGGATAAAGAAGTTGTGGTATTTACTTACAAAGCAATATCACTCAGCAATGAAATCTATGTCATCAGACCCTTAGCAGCTCAATGAGTGGATTCAGGTATGATGATTCTAACTGAAATAAGTCACACAGAAAAAGAAACATCATAAGATATCACTAATACACGGAATGTAAACTTGGCTACACAGGAACTGAATTCCAAAACAGAACAGCGTCTCAAATTTAGAAAACCAACTTATGCTTGCTTAAGGGGAAAGGTGAGTTGGGGTGCTGCATAAAACCAGAGATTGAAATGAGCACAGATAAAGTTCCTTAAGCCAAATATGGAATAGACAAGAGCTACTCCTTGCTCAACGAAATGGACTCAACACCGCATATTAAACGCCTAAGAATGTACATGACTAGTAAGTATCTTAAAACCTATGGATTGCTATGTCTTCGAAAGAGAATCAAGCGTGTGTACAGGGGCATAAACGCAGCAGTGATAGGATTGGAGAGGTTCGGTGAGCAAATGAAGACCCTTTGAAGTCATATTGCATGGTACCCATTCCACGGGTTTCAACTACCCAGGTTTAAGGTATTCTTCCTACAGCTAAAACATGCATGTGGAACCCAGAGTATGATCAACCATGTGATCGGAAGACGTGTTCAAATATGTCTCAGTTTTCCTCCCCTGGTACTCGGGTGCAACATTCCAGACGCTTTACTAACACTCTCCTGACTTGGAGAGTCAGTCCCTTTAACCTCCTGTTTGGCCCAGTTTGCAATTTCTGCGGAAGATGAACAGGAATAGCGAGAACCAATGAGAGACTAGCTGGAGGTGTCTGGACGGGCAAATTTAACTCTCATTTCCCACCAGGAAGAGGAAATAACCAAAGGCTCAGCATGCCGTGCCGGAACCAGATTAGAGCCTGAAGCCATCCTGCGGTGTTGCGGCCAGCTCAAAAGAAAGCGAGTTGAAGAAAGGAGCTCAGGGGCACTGTAATTCACAAACCTGCAGAGTTATAAATGACAGCTATCGTCCAAAAATATACTGAAGTAAGGCTGCCAAGAGGACTTGAAAGCGGGGCAGAATTGCAGGAAACCGATTTCAGGAGGTAGACTGGAATTGCATTGAAAGCATAGGAAAAGAGGCAGAACGTCCACAATGATGCACTTGGCCAAAAAGGGCGTATGCGTTTTTTCCTGAATATATTCAGGAAAAAACGCATACGCCCTTTTTGGCCAACCAAGCAAGCTTGCAAAGGAAATCTGCACTACAATGAAGTCTCACTTCCCCCCGGTCAAAAGGGCCATCTGAAAAAAGTGTAAAATCCAGCAAGGCAGGACAGGCCATGGAGAACTGGGAGCATTGTTATGCTGATGGGCGGGATGTAAATTGCCAACAGACACTCGGGAGAAGTGTATGGTGTTTCCTGAAACATCTAAAAAACAAAGCAGCAGAGCCTAGGGCACTTCCACTTATGGTCCTATAGCTTAGGGAAATTAAAATCAAAAAGACACAGCCACCCCAAAGTTTGGGAGGCCTCTGTTTACAAGAACCTCGTTTACAGTACAAGTTCAACATCGCAGAAAGTGAAAAATGGATAAAGAAGTTGTGGTATTTACTTACAAAGCAATATCACTCAGCAATGAAATCTATGTCATCAGGCCCTTAGCAGCTCAATGAGTGGATTCAGGTATGATGATTCTAACTGAAATAAGTCACACAGAAAAAGAAACATCATAAGATATCACTAATACACGGAATGTAAACTTGGCTACACAGGAACTGAATTCCAAAACAGAACAGCGTCTCAAATTTAGAAAACCAACTTATGCTTGCTTAAGGGGAAAGGTGAGTTGGGGTGCTGCATAAAACCAGAGATTGAAATGAGCACAGATAAAGTTCCTTAAGCCAAATATGGAATAGACAAGAGCTACTCCTTGCTCGACGAAATGGACTCAACACCCCATATTAAACGCCTAAGAATGTACCTGACTAGTAAGTATCTTAAAACCTATGGATTGCTATGTCTCCAAAAGAGAATCAAGCGTGTGTACAGGGGCATAAACGCAGCAGTGATAGGATTGGAGAGGTTCGGTGAGCAAATGAAGACCCTTTGAAGTCATATTGCATGGTACCCATTACACGGGTCTCAACTCTCCAGGTTTAAGGTATTCTTCCTTCAGCTAAAACATGCATGTGGAACCCAGAGTATGATCAACCGTGTGAACGGGAGACGTGTTCAAATATGTCTCAGTTTTCCTCCCCTGGTACTCGGGTGCAACATTCCAGATGCTTTACTAACACTCTCCCGACTTGGAGAGTGAGCGCCTTTAACCTCCTGTTTGGCCCAGTTTGCAATTTCTGCGGAAGATGAACAGGAATAGGGAGAACAAATGAGAGACTAGCTGGAGGTGTCTGGACGGGCAAATTTAACTCTCATTTCCCACCAGGAAGAGGAAATAACCAAAGGCTCAGCGTGCCGTGCCGGAACCAGATTAGAGCCTGAAGCCATCCTGCGGTGTTGCGGCCAGCTCAAAAGAAAGCGAGTTGAAGAAAGGAGCTCAGGGGTACTGTAATTCACAAACCTGCAGAGTTATAAATGACAGCTATCGTCCAAAAATATACTGAAGTAAGGCTGCCAAGAGGACTTGAAAGCGGGGCAGAATTGCAGGAAACCGATTTCAGGAGGTAGACTGGAATTGCATTGAAAGCATAGGAAAAGAGGCAGAACGTCCACAATGATGCACTTGGCCAAAAAGGGCGTATGCGTTTTTTCCTGAATATATTCAGGAAAAAACGCATACGCCCTTTTTGGCCAACCAAGCAAGCTTGCAAAGGAAATCTGCACTACAATGAAGTCTCACTTCCCCCCGGTCAAAAGGGCCATCTGAAAAAAGTGTAAAATCCAGCAAGGCAGGACAGGCCATGGAGAACTGGGAGCCTTGTTATGCTGATGGGCGGGATGTAAATTGCCAACAGACACTCGGGAGAAGTGTATGGTGTTTCCTGAAACATCTAAAAAACAAAGCAGCAGAGCCTAGGGGACTTCCACTTATGGTCCTATAGCTTAGGGAAATTAAAATCAAAAAGACACAGCCACCCCAAAGTTTGGGAGGCCTCTGTTTACAAGAACCTCGTTTACAGTACAAGTTCAACATCGCAGAAAGTGAAAAATGGATAAAGAAGTTGTGGTATTTACTTACAAAGCAATATCACTCAGCAATGAAATCTATGTCATCAGGCCCTTAGCAGCTCAATGAGTGGATTCAGGTATGATGATTCTAACTGAAATAAGTCACACAGAAAAAGAAACATCATAAGATATCACTAATACACGGAATGTAAACTTGGCTACACAGGAACTGAATTCCAAAACAGAACAGCGTCTCAAATTTAGAAAACCAACTTATGCTTGCTTAAGGGGAAAGGTGAGTTGGGGTGCTGCATAAAACCAGAGATTGAAATGAGCACAGATAAAGTTCCTTAAGCCAAATATGGAATAGACAAGAGCTACTCCTTGCTCAACGAAATGGACTCAACACCGCATATTAAACGCCTAAGAATGTACATGACTAGTAAGTATCTTAAAACCTATGGATTGCTATGTCTTCGAAAGAGAATCAAGCGTGTGTACAGGGGCATAAACGCAGCAGTGATAGGATTGGAGAGGTTCGGTGAGCAAATGAAGACCCTTTGAAGTCATATTGCATGGTACCCATTCCACGGGTTTCAACTACCCAGGTTTAAGGTATTCTTCCTACAGCTAAAACATGCATGTGGAACCCAGAGTATGATCAACCATGTGATCGGAAGACGTGTTCAAATATGTCTCAGTTTTCCTCCCCTGGTACTCGGGTGCAACATTCCAGACGCTTTACTAACACTCTCCTGACTTGGAGAGTCAGTCCCTTTAACCTCCTGTTTGGCCCAGTTTGCAATTTCTGCGGAAGATGAACAGGAATAGCGAGAACCAATGAGAGACTAGCTGGAGGTGTCTGGACGGGCAAATTTAACTCTCATTTCCCACCAGGAAGAGGAAATAACCAAAGGCTCAGCATGCCGTGCCGGAACCAGATTAGAGCCTGAAGCCATCCTGCGGTGTTGCGGCCAGCTCAAAAGAAAGCGAGTTGAAGAAAGGAGCTCAGGGGCACTGTAATTCACAAACCTGCAGAGTTATAAATGACAGCTATCGTCCAAAAATATACTGAAGTAAGGCTGCCAAGAGGACTTGAAAGCGGGGCAGAATTGCAGGAAACCGATTTCAGGAGGTAGACTGGAATTGCATTGAAAGCATAGGAAAAGAGGCAGAACGTCCACAATGATGCACTTGGCCAAAAAGGGCGTATGCGTTTTTTCCTGAATATATTCAGGAAAAAACGCATACGCCCTTTTTGGCCAACCAAGCAAGCTTGCAAAGGAAATCTGCACTACAATGAAGTCTCACTTCCCCCCGGTCAAAAGGGCCATCTGAAAAAAGTGTAAAATCCAGCAAGGCAGGACAGGCCATGGAGAACTGGGAGCATTGTTATGCTGATGGGCGGGATGTAAATTGCCAACAGACACTCGGGAGAAGTGTATGGTGTTTCCTGAAACATCTAAAAAACAAAGCAGCAGAGCCTAGGGCACTTCCACTTATGGTCCTATAGCTTAGGGAAATTAAAATCAAAAAGACACAGCCACCCCAAAGTTTGGGAGGCCTCTGTTTACAAGAACCTCGTTTACAGTACAAGTTCAACATCGCAGAAAGTGAAAAATGGATAAAGAAGTTGTGGTATTTACTTACAAAGCAATATCACTCAGCAATGAAATCTATGTCATCAGGCCCTTAGCAGCTCAATGAGTGGATTCAGGTATGATGATTCTAACTGAAATAAGTCACACAGAAAAAGAAACATCATAAGATATCACTAATACACGGAATGTAAACTTGGCTACACAGGAACTGAATTCCAAAACAGAACAGCGTCTCAAATTTAGAAAACCAACTTATGCTTGCTTAAGGGGAAAGGTGAGTTGGGGTGCTGCATAAAACCAGAGATTGAAATGAGCACAGATAAAGTTCCTTAAGCCAAATATGGAATAGACAAGAGCTACTCCTTGCTCAACGAAATGGACTCAACACCCCATATTAAACGCCTAAGAATGTACCTGACTAGTAAGTATCTTAAAACCTATGGATTGCTATGTCTCCAAAAGAGAATCAAGCGTGTGTACAGGGGCATAAACGCAGCAGTGATAGGATTGGAGAGGTTCGGTGAGCAAATGAAGACCCTTTGAAGTCATATTGCATGGTACCCATTACACGGGTCTCAACTCTCCAGGTTTAAGGTATTCTTCCTTCAGCTAAAACATGCATGTGGAACCCAGAGTATGATCAACCGTGTGAACGGGAGACGTGTTCAAATATGTCTCAGTTTTCCTCCCCTGGTACTCGGGTGCAACATTCCAGATGCTTTACTAACACTCTCCCGACTTGGAGAGTGAGCGCCTTTAACCTCCTGTTTGGCCCAGTTTGCAATTTCTGCGGAAGATGAACAGGAATAGGGAGAACAAATGAGAGACTAGCTGGAGGTGTCTGGACGGGCAAATTTAACTCTCATTTCCCACCAGGAAGAGGAAATAACCAAAGGCTCAGCGTGCCGTGCCGGAACCAGATTAGAGCCTGAAGCCATCCTGCGGTGTTGCGGCCAGCTCAAAAGAAAGCGAGTTGAAGAAAGGAGCTCAGGGGTACTGTAATTCACAAACCTGCAGAGTTATAAATGACAGCTATCGTCCAAAAATATACTGAAGTAAGGCTGCCAAGAGGACTTGAAAGCGGGGCAGAATTGCAGGAAACCGATTTCAGGAGGTAGACTGGAATTGCATTGAAAGCATAGGAAAAGAGGCAGAACGTCCACAATGATGCACTTGGCCAAAAAGGGCGTATGCGTTTTTTCCTGAATATATTCAGGAAAAAACGCATACGCCCTTTTTGGCCAACCAAGCAAGCTTGCAAAGGAAATCTGCACTACAATGAAGTCTCACTTCCCCCCGGTCAAAAGGGCCATCTGAAAAAAGTGTAAAATCCAGCAAGGCAGGACAGGCCATGGAGAACTGGGAGCCTTGTTATGCTGATGGGCGGGATGTAAATTGCCAACAGACACTCGGGAGAAGTGTATGGTGTTTCCTGAAACATCTAAAAAACAAAGCAGCAGAGCCTAGGGGACTTCCACTTATGGTCCTATAGCTTAGGGAAATTAAAATCAAAAAGACACAGCCACCCCAAAGTTTGGGAGGCCTCTGTTTACAAGAACCTCGTTTACAGTACAAGTTCAACATCGCAGAAAGTGAAAAATGGATAAAGAAGTTGTGGTATTTACTTACAAAGCAATATCACTCAGCAATGAAATCTATGTCATCAGGCCCTTAGCAGCTCAATGAGTGGATTCAGGTATGATGATTCTAACTGAAATAAGTCACACAGAAAAAGAAACATCATAAGATATCACTAATACACGGAATGTAAACTTGGCTACACAGGAACTGAATTCCAAAACAGAACAGCGTCTCAAATTTAGAAAACCAACTTATGCTTGCTTAAGGGGAAAGGTGAGTTGGGGTGCTGCATAAAACCAGAGATTGAAATGAGCACAGATAAAGTTCCTTAAGCCAAATATGGAATAGACAAGAGCTACTCCTTGCTCAACGAAATGGACTCAACACCCCATATTAAACGCCTAAGAATGTACCTGACTAGTAAGTATCTTAAAACCTATGGATTGCTATGTCTCCGAAAGAGAATCAAACGTGTGTACAGGGGCATAAACGCAGCAGTGATAGGATTGGAGAGGTTCGGTGAGCAAATGAAGACCCTTTGAAGTCATATTGCATGGTACCCATTACACGGGTCTCAACTCTCCAGGTTTAAGGTATTCTTCCTTCAGCTAAAACATGCATGTGGAACCCAGAGTATGATCAACCATGTGAACGGGAGACGTGTTCAAATATATCTCAGTTTTCCTCCCCTGGTACTTGGGTGCAACATTCCAGATGCTTTACTAACCCTCTCCCCACTTGGAGAGTCAGCGCCTTTAACCTCCTGTTTGGCCCAGTTTGCAATTTCTGCGGAAGATGAACAGGAATAGGGAGAACCAATGAGAGACTAGCTGGAGGTGTCTGGACGGGCAAATTTAACTCTCATTTCCCACCAGGAAGAGGAAATAACCAAAGGCTCAGCGTGCCGTGCCGGAACCAGATTAGAGCCTGAAGCCATCCTGCGGTGTTGCGGCCAGCTCAAAAGAAAGCGAGTTGAAGAAAGGAGCTCAGGGGCACTGTAATTCACAAACCTGCAGAGTTATAAATGACAGCTATCGTCCAAAAATATACTGAAGTAAGGCTGCCAAGAGGACTTGAAAGCGGGGCAGAATTGCAGGAAACCGATTTCAGGAGGTAGACTGGAATTGCATTGAAAGCATAGGAAAAGAGGCAGAACGTCCACAATGATGCACTTGGCCAAAAAGGGCGTATGCGTTTTTTCCTGAATATATTCAGGAAAAAACGCATACGCCCTTTTTGGCCAACCAAGCAAGCTTGCAAAGGAAATCTGCACTACAATGAAGTCTCACTTCCCCCCGGTCAAAAGGGCCATCTGAAAAAAGTGTAAAATCCAGCAAGGCAGGACAGGCCATGGAGAACTGGGAGCCTTGTTATGCTGATGGGCGGGATGTAAATTGCCAACAGACACTCGGGAGAAGTGTATGGTGTTTCCTGAAACATCTAAAAAACAAAGCAACAGAGCCTAGGGCACTTCCACTTATGGTCCTATAGCTTAGGGAAATTAAAATCAAAAAGACACAGCCACCCCAAAGTTTGGGACGCCTCTGTTTACAAGAACCTCGTTTACAGTACAAGTTCAACATCGCAGAAAGTGAAAAATGGATAAAGAAGTTGTGGTATTTACTTACAAAGCAATATCACTCAGCAATGAAATCTATGTCATCAGGCCCTTAGCAGCACAATGAGTGGATTCAGGTATGATGATTCTAACTGAAATAAGTCACACAGAAAAAGAAACATCATAAGATATCACTAATACACGGAATGTAAACTTGGCTACACAGGAACTGAATTCCAAAACAGAACAGCGTCTCAAATTTAGAAAACCAACTTATGCTTGCTTAAGGGGAAAGGTGAGTTGGGGTGCTGCATAAAACCAGAGATTGAAATGAGCACAGATAAAGTTCCTTAAGCCAAATATGGAATAGACAAGAGCTACTCCTTGCTCGACGAAATGGACTCAACACCCCATATTAAACGCCTAAGAATGTACCTGACTAGTAAGTATCTTAAAACCTATGGATTGCTATGTCTCCAAAAGAGAATCAAGCGTGTGTACAGGGGCATAAACGCAGCAGTGATAGGATTGGAGAGGTTCGGTGAGCAAATGAAGACCCTTTGAAGTCATATTGCATGGTACCCATTACACGGGTCTCAACTCTCCAGGTTTAAGGTATTCTTCCTTCAGCTAAAACATGCATGTGGAACCCAGAGTATGATCAACCGTGTGAACGGGAGACGTGTTCAAATATGTCTCAGTTTTCCTCCCCTGGTACTCGGGTGCAACATTCCAGATGCTTTACTAACACTCTCCCGACTTGGAGAGTCAGTGCCTTTAACCTCCTGTTTGGCCCAGTTTGCAATTTCTGCGGAAGATGAACAGGAATAGGGAGAACAAATGAGAGACTAGCTGGAGGTGTCTGGACGGGCAAATTTAACTCTCATTTCCCACCAGGAAGAGGAAATAACCAAAGGCTCAGCGTGCCGTGCCGGAACCAGATTAGAGCCTGAAGCCATCCTGCGGTGTTGCGGCCAGCTCAAAAGAAAGCGAGTTGAAGAAAGGAGCTCAGGGGTACTGTAATTCACAAACCTGCAGAGTTATAAATGACAGCTATCGTCCAAAAATATACTGAAGTATGGCTGCCAAGAGGACTTGAAAGCGGGGCAGAATTGCAGGAAACCGATTTCAGGAGGTAGACTGGAATTGCATTGAAAGCATAGGAAAAGAGGCAGAACGTCCACAATGATGCACTTGGCCAAAAAGGGCGTATGCGTTTTTTCCTGAATATATTCAGGAAAAAACGCATACGCCCTTTTTGGCCAACCAAGCAAGCTTGCAAAGGAAATCTGCACTACAATGAAGTCTCACTTCCCCCCGGTCAAAAGGGCCATCTGAAAAAAGTGTAAAATCCAGCAAGGCAGGACAGGCCATGGAGAACTGGGAGCATTGTTATGCTGATGGGCGGGATGTAAATTGCCAACAGACACTCGGGAGAAGTGTATGGTGTTTCCTGAAACATCTAAAAAACAAAGCAGCAGAGCCTAGGGCACTTCCACTTATGGTCCTATAGCTTAGGGAAATTAAAATAAAAAAGATACAGCCACCCCAAAGTTTGGGACGCCTCTGTTTACAAGAACCTCGTTTACAGTACAAGTTCAACATCGCAGAAAGTGAAAAATGGATAAAGAAGTTGTGGTATTTACTTACAAAGCAATATCACTCAGCAATGAAATCTATGTCATCAGGCCCTTAGCAGCTCAATGAGTGGATTCAGGTATGATGATTCTAACTGAAATAAGTCACACAGAAAAAGAAACATCATAAGATATCACTAATACACGGAATGTAAACTTGGCTACACAGGAACTGAATTCCAAAACAGAACAGCGTCTCAAATTTAGAAAACCAACTTATGCTTGCTTAAGGGGAAAGGTGAGTTGGGGTGCTGCATAAAACCAGAGATTGAAATGAGCACAGATAAAGTTCCTTAAGCCAAATATGGAATAGACAAGAGCTACTCCTTGCTCAACGAAATGGACTCAACACCGCATATTAAACGCCTAAGAATGTACATGACTAGTAAGTATCTTAAAACCTATGGATTGCTATGTCTCCGAAAGAGAATCAAGCGTGTGTACAGGGGCATAAACGCAGCAGTGATAGGATTGGAGAGGTTCGGTGAGCAAATGAAGACCCTTTGAAGTCATATTGCATGGTACCCATTCCACGGGTTTCAACTACCCAGGTTTAAGGTATTCTTCCTACAGCTAAAACATGCATGTGGAACCCAGAGTATGATCAACCATGTGATCGGAAGACGTGTTCAAATATGTCTCAGTTTTCCTCCCCTGGTACTCGGGTGCAACATTCCAGACGCTTTACTAACACTCTCCTGACTTGGAGAGTCAGTCCCTTTAACCTCCTGTTTGGCCCAGTTTGCAATTTCTGCGGAAGATGAACAGGAATAGCGAGAACCAATGAGAGACTAGCTGGAGGTGTCTGGACGGGCAAATTTAACTCTCATTTCCCACCAGGAAGAGGAAATAACCAAAGGCTCAGCATGCCGTGCCGGAACCAGATTAGAGCCTGAAGCCATTCTGCGGTGTTGCGGCCAGCTCAAAAGAAAGCGAGTTGAAGAAAGGAGCTCAGGGGCACTGTAATTCACAAACCTGCAGAGTTATAAATGACAGCTATCGTCCAAAAATATACTGAAGTAAGGCTGCCAAGAGGACTTGAAAGCGGGGCAGAATTGCAGGAAACCGATTTCAGGAGGTAGACTGGAATTGCATTGAAAGCATAGGAAAAGAGGCTGAACGTCCACAATGATGCACTTGGCCAAAAAGGGCGTATGCGTTTTTTCCTGAATATATTCAGGAAAAAACGCATACGCCCTTTTTGGCCAACCAAGCAAGCTTGCAAAAGAAATCTGCACTACAATGAAGTCTCACTTCCCCACGGTCAAAAGGGCTATCTGAAAAAAGTGTAAAATCCAGCAAGGCAAGACAGGCCATGGAGAACTGGGAGCCTTGTTATGCTGATGGGCGGAATGTAAATTGCCAACAGACACTTGGGAGAAGTGTATGGTGTTTCCTGAAACATCTAAGAAACAAAGCAACAGAGCCTAGGGCACTTCCACTTATGGTCCTATAGCTTAGGGAAATTAAAATAAAAAAGACACAGCCACCCCAATGTTTGGGACGCCTCTGTTTACAAGAACCTCGTTTACAGTACAAGTTCAACATCGCAGAAAGTGAAAAATGGATAAAGAAGTTGTGGTATTTACTTACAAAGCAATATCACTCAGCAATGAAATCTATGTCATCAGGCCCGTAGCAGCATAATGAGTGGATTCAGGTACGATGATTCTAACTGAAATAAGTCACACAGAAAAAGAAACATCCTAAGATATCACTAATACACGGAATGTAAACTTGGCTACACAGGAACTGAATTACAGAACAGAACAGGGTCTCAAATTTAGAAAACCAACTTATGCTTGCTTAAGGGTAAAGGTGAGTTGGGGTGCTGCATAAAACCAGAGATTGAAATGAGCACAGATAAAGTTCCTTAAGCCAAATATGGAATAGACAAGAGCTACTCCTTGCTCAACGAAATGGACTCAACACCGCATATTAAACGCCTAAGAATGTACCTGACTCTTAAGTATCTTAAAAGCTATGGATTGCTATGTCTCCGAAAGAGAATCAAGCATGTGTACAGGGACATAAACGCAGCAGTGGTAGGATTGGAGAGGTTCGGTGAGCAAATGAAGACCCTTTGAAGTCATATTGCATGGTACCCATTACACGGGTCTCAACTCTCCAGGTTTAAGGTATTCTTCCTTCAGCTAAAACATGCATGTGGAACCCAGAGTATGATCAACCGTGTGAACGGGAGACGTGTTCAAATATGTCTCAGTTTTCCTCCCCTGGTACTCGGGTGCAACATTCCAGACGCTTTACTAACACTCTCCCCACTTGGAGAGTCAGCGCCTTTAACCTCCTGTTTGGCCCAGTTTGCAATTTCTGCGGAAGATGAACAGGAATAGGGAGAACCAATGAGAGACTAGCTGGAGGTGTCTGGACGGGCAAATTTAACTCTCATTTCCCACCAGGAAGAGGAACTAACCAAAGGCTCAGCGTGCCGTGCCGGAACCAGATTAGTGCCTGAAGCCATCCTGCGGTGTTGCGGCCAGCTCACAAGAAAGCGAGTTGAAGAAAGGAGCTCAGGGGCACTGTAATTCACAAACCTGCAGAGTTATAAATGACAGCTATCGTCCAAAAATATACTGAAGTAAGGCTGCCAAGAGGACTTGAAAGCGGGGCAGAATTGCAGGAAACCGATTTCAGGAGGTAGACTGGAATTGCATTGAAAGCATAGGAAAAGAGGCAGAACGTCCACAATGATGCACTTGGCCAAAAAGGGCGTATGCGTTTTTTCCTGAATATATTCAGGAAAAAACGCATACGCCCTTTTTGGCCAACCAAGCAAGCTTGCAAAGGAAATCTGCACTACAATGAAGTCTCACTTCCCCCCGGTCAAAAGGGCCATCTGAAAAAAGTGTAAAATCCAGAAAGGCAGGACAGGCCATGGAGAACTGGGAGCCTTGTTATGCTGATGGGCGGGATGTAAATTGCCAACAGACACTCGGGAGAAGTGTATGGTGTTTCCTGAAACATCTAAAAAACAAAGCAACAGAGCCTAGGGCACTTCCACTTATGGTCCTATAGCTTAGGGAAATTAAAATCAAAAAGATACAGCCATGCCTCTTTTTGAATTTTGGTTTATTGCAGCTCTATTTACAATAGCCCGGAGATGGAAACAACCTAAGTGCCCGTCATCGGATGAATGGATAAAGAAGATGTGGCACATATATACAATGGAATATTACTCAGCCATAAAAATAAACGAAATTGAGCTATTTGTAATGAGGTGGATAGACCTAGAGTCTGTCATACAGAGTGAAGTAAGTCAGAAAGAAAAAGACAAATACCGTATGCTAACACATATATATGGAATTTAAGAAAAAAATGTCATGAAGAACCTAGGGGTAAAGCAGGAATAAAGACGCAGACCTCTTAGAGAACGGACTTGAGGTTATGGGGAGGGGGAAGGGTGAGCTGTGACAGGGCGAGAGAGAGTCATGGGCATATACACACTAACAAACGCAGTAAGGTAGATAGCTAGTGGGAAGCAGCCGCATGGCACAGGGATATTGGCTCAGTGCTTTGTGACAGCCTGGAGGGGTGGGATGGGGAGGGTGGGAGGGAGGGAGACGCAACAGGGAAGACATATGGGAACATAGGTTTATGTATGACTGATTCACTTTGTTATAAAGCAGAAACTAACACACCATTGTAAAGCAATTATACCCCAATAAAGATGTTAAAAAAAAAAAAAAAGATACAGCCACCCCAATGTTTGGGACGCCTCTGTTTACAAGAACCTCGTTTACCGTACAAGTTCAATATCACAGAAAGTGAAAAATGGATAAAGAACTTGTGGTACTTACGTACAATGCAGTATCACTCAGCAGTGAAATCTATGTCATCAGGCCCGTAGCAGCACAATGAGTGGATTCAGGTATGATGATTCTAACTGAAATAAGTCACACAGAAAAAGAAACATCATAAGATATCACTAATACACGGAATGTAAACTTGGCTACACAGGAACTGAATTACAGAACAGAACAGGGTCTCAAATTTAGAAAACCAACTTATGCTTGCTTAAGGGTAAAGGTGAGTTGGGGTGCTGCATAAAACCAGAGATTGAAATGAGCACAGATAAAGTTCCTTAAGCCAAATATGGAATAGACAAGAGCTACTCCTTGCTCAACGAAATGGACTCAACACCGCATATTAAACGCCTAAGAATGTACCTGACTCTTAAGTATCTTAAAACCTATGGATTGCTATGTCTCCGAAAGAGAATCAAGCATGTGTACAGGGACATAAACGCAGCAGTGATAGGATTGGAGAGGTTCGGTGAGCAAATGAAGACCCTTTGAAGTCATATTGCATGGTACCCATTCCACGGGTCTCAACTCTCCAGGTTTAAGGTATTCTTCCTTCAGCTAAAACATGCATGTGGAACCCAGAGTATGATCAACCGTGTGAACGGGAGACGTGTTCAAATATGTCTCAGTTTTCCTCCCCTGGTACTCGGGTGCAACATTCCAGACGCTTTACTAGCACTCTCCCCACTTGGAGAGTCAGCGCCTTTAACCTCCTGTTTGGCCCAGTTTGCAATTTCTGCGGAAGATGAACAGGAATAGTGAGAACCAATGAGAGACTAGCTGGAGGTGTCTGGACGGGCAAATTTAACTCTCATTTCCCACCAGGAAGAGGAAATAACCAAAGGCTCAGCGTGCCGTGCCGGAACCAGATTAGGGCCTGAAGCCATCCTGCGGTGTTGCGGCCAGCTCACAAGAAAGCGAGTTGAAGAAAGGAGCTTAGGGGCACTGTAATTCACAAACCTGCAGAGTTATAAATGACAGCTATCGTCCAAAAATATACTGAAGTAAGGCTGCCAAGAGGACTTGAAAGCGGGGCAGAATTGCAGGAAACCGATTTCAGGAGGTAGACTGGAATTGCATTGAAAGCATAGGAAAAGAGGCAGAACGTCCACAGTGATGCACTTGGCCAAAAAGGGCGTATGCGTTTTTTCCTGAATATATTCAGGAAAAAACGCATACGCCCTTTTTGGCCAACCAAGCAAGCTTGCAAAGGAAATCTGCACTACAATGAAGTCTCACTTCCCCCCGGTCAAATGGGCCATCTGAAAAAAGTGTAAAATCCAGCAAGGTAGGACAGGCCATGGAGAACTGGGAGCCTTGTTATGCTGATGGGCGGGATGTAAATTGCCAACAGACACTCGGGAGAAGTGTATGGTGTTTCCTGAAACATCTAAAAAACAAAGCAACAGAGCCTAGGACACTTCCACTTATGGTCCTATAGCTTAGGGAAATTAAAATCAAAAAGACACAGCCACCCCAATGTTTGGGACGCCTCTGTTTACAAGAACCTCGTTTACAGTACAAGTTCAACATCGCAGAAAGTGAAAAATGGATAAAGAAGTTGTGGTATTTACTTACAAAGCAATATCACTCAGCAATGAAATCTATGTCATCAGGCCCGTAGCAGCATAATGAGTGGATTCAGGTACGATGATTCTAACTGAAATAAGTCACACAGAAAAAGAAACATCATAAGATATCACTAATACACGGAATGTAAACTTGGCTACACAGGAACTGAATTACAGAACAGAACAGGGTCTCAAATTTAGAAAACCAACTTATGCTTGCTTAAGGGTAAAGGTGAGTTGGGGTGCTGCATAAAACCAGAGATTGAAATGAGCACAGATAAAGTTCCTTAAGCCAAATATGGAATAGACAAGAGCTACTCCTTGCTCAACGAAATGGACTCAACACCGCCTATTAAACGCCTAAGAATGTACCTGACTCTTAAGTATCTTAAAAGCTATGGATTGCTATGTCTCCGAAAGAGAATCAAGCATGTGTACAGGGACATAAACGCAGCAGTGGTAGGATTGGAGAGGTTCGGTGAGCAAATGAAGACCCTTTGAAGTCATATTGCATGGTACCCATTACACGGGTCTCAACTCTCCAGGTTTAAGGTATTCTTCCTTCAGCTAAAACATGCATGTGGAACCCAGAGTATGATCAACCGTGTGAACGGGAGACGTGTTCAAATATGTCTCAGTTTTCCTCCCCTGGTACTCGGGTGCAACATTCCAGACGCTTTACTAACACTCTCCCCACTTGGAGAGTCAGCGCCTTTAACCTCCTGTTTGGCCCAGTTTGCAATTTCTGCGGAAGATGAACAGGAATAGGGAGAACCAATGAGAGACTAGCTGGAGGTGTCTGGACGGGCAAATTTAACTCTCATTTCCCACCAGGAAGAGGAACTAACCAAAGGCTCAGCGTGCCGTGCCGGAACCAGATTAGTGCCTGAAGCCATCCTGCGGTGTTGCGGCCAGCTCACAAGAAAGCGAGTTGAAGAAAGGAGCTCAGGGGCACTGTAATTCACAAACCTGCAGAGTTATAAATGACAGCTATCGTCCAAAAATATACTGAAGTAAGGCTGCCAAGAGGACTTGAAAGCGGGGCAGAATTGCAGGAAACCGATTTCAGGAGGTAGACTGGAATTGCATTGAAAGCATAGGAAAAGAGGCAGAACGTCCACAATGATGCACTTGGCCAAAAAGGGCGTATGCGTTTTTTCCTGAATATATTCAGGAAAAAACGCATACGCCCTTTTTGGCCAACCAAGCAAGCTTGCAAAGGAAATCTGCACTACAATGAAGTCTCACTTCCCCCCGGTCAAAAGGGCCATCTGAAAAAAGTGTAAAATCCAGAAAGGCAGGACAGGCCATGGAGAACTGGGAGCCTTGTTATGCTGATGGGCGGGATGTAAATTGCCAACAGACACTCGGGAGAAGTGTATGGTGTTTCCTGAAACATCTAAAAAACAAAGCAACAGAGCCTAGGGCACTTCCACTTATGGTCCTATAGCTTAGGGAAATTAAAATCAAAAAGATACAGCCATGCCTCTTTTTGAATTTTGGTTTATTGCAGCTCTATTTACAATAGCCCGGAGATGGAAACAACCTAAGTGCCCGTCATCGGATGAATGGATAAAGAAGATGTGGCACATATATACAATGGAATATTACTCAGCCATAAAAATAAACGAAATTGAGCTATTTGTAATGAGGTGGATAGACCTAGAGTCTGTCATACAGAGTGAAGTAAGTCAGAAAGAAAAAGACAAATACCGTATGCTAACACATATATATGGAATTTAAGAAAAAAATGTCATGAAGAACCTAGGGGTAAAGCAGGAATAAAGACGCAGACCTCTTAGAGAACGGACTTGAGGTTATGGGGAGGGGGAAGGGTGAGCTGTGACAGGGCGAGAGAGAGTCATGGGCATATACACACTAACAAACGCAGTAAGGTAGATAGCTAGTGGGAAGCAGCCGCATGGCACAGGGATATTGGCTCAGTGCTTTGTGACAGCCTGGAGGGGTGGGATGGGGAGGGTGGGAGGGAGGGAGACGCAACAGGGAAGACATATGGGAACATAGGTTTATGTATGACTGATTCACTTTGTTATAAAGCAGAAACTAACACACCATTGTAAAGCAATTATACCCCAATAAAGATGTTAAAAAAAAAAAAAAAGATACAGCCACCCCAATGTTTGGGACGCCTCTGTTTACAAGAACCTCGTTTACCGTACAAGTTCAATATCACAGAAAGTGAAAAATGGATAAAGAACTTGTGGTACTTACGTACAATGCAGTATCACTCAGCAGTGAAATCTATGTCATCAGGCCCGTAGCAGCACAATGAGTGGATTCAGGTATGATGATTCTAACTGAAATAAGTCACACAGAAAAAGAAACATCATAAGATATCACTAATACACGGAATGTAAACTTGGCTACACAGGAACTGAATTACAGAACAGAACAGGGTCTCAAATTTAGAAAACCAACTTATGCTTGCTTAAGGGTAAAGGTGAGTTGGGGTGCTGCATAAAACCAGAGATTGAAATGAGCACAGATAAAGTTCCTTAAGCCAAATATGGAATAGACAAGAGCTACTCCTTGCTCAACGAAATGGACTCAACACCGCATATTAAACGCCTAAGAATGTACCTGACTCTTAAGTATCTTAAAACCTATGGATTGCTATGTCTCCGAAAGAGAATCAAGCATGTGTACAGGGACATAAACGCAGCAGTGATAGGATTGGAGAGGTTCGGTGAGCAAATGAAGACCCTTTGAAGTCATATTGCATGGTACCCATTCCACGGGTCTCAACTCTCCAGGTTTAAGGTATTCTTCCTTCAGCTAAAACATGCATGTGGAACCCAGAGTATGATCAACCGTGTGAACGGGAGACGTGTTCAAATATGTCTCAGTTTTCCTCCCCTGGTACTCGGGTGCAACATTCCAGACGCTTTACTAGCACTCTCCCCACTTGGAGAGTCAGCGCCTTTAACCTCCTGTTTGGCCCAGTTTGCAATTTCTGCGGAAGATGAACAGGAATAGTGAGAACCAATGAGAGACTAGCTGGAGGTGTCTGGACGGGCAAATTTAACTCTCATTTCCCACCAGGAAGAGGAAATAACCAAAGGCTCAGCGTGCCGTGCCGGAACCAGATTAGGGCCTGAAGCCATCCTGCGGTGTTGCGGCCAGCTCACAAGAAAGCGAGTTGAAGAAAGGAGCTTAGGGGCACTGTAATTCACAAACCTGCAGAGTTATAAATGACAGCTATCGTCCAAAAATATACTGAAGTAAGGCTGCCAAGAGGACTTGAAAGCGGGGCAGAATTGCAGGAAACCGATTTCAGGAGGTAGACTGGAATTGCATTGAAAGCATAGGAAAAGAGGCAGAACGTCCACAATGATGCACTTGGCCAAAAAGGGCGTATGCGTTTTTTCCTGAATATATTCAGGAAAAAACGCATACGCCCTTTTTGGCCAACCAAGCAAGCTTGCAAAGGAAATCTGCACTACAATGAAGTCTCACTTCCCCCCGGTCAAATGGGCCATCTGAAAAAAGTGTAAAATCCAGCAAGGTAGGACAGGCCATGGAGAACTGGGAGCCTTGTTATGCTGATGGGCGGGATGTAAATTGCCAACAGACACTCGGGAGAAGTGTATGGTGTTTCCTGAAACATCTAAAAAACAAAGCAACAGAGCCTAGGACACTTCCACTTATGGTCCTATAGCTTAGGGAAATTAAAATCAAAAAGACACAGCCACCCCAAAGTTTGGGACGCCTCTGTTTACAAGAACCTCATTTACAGTACAAGATCAACATCGCAGAATGTGAAAAATGGATAAAGAAATTGTGGTATTTACTTGCAAAGCAATATCACTCAGCAATGAAATCTATGTCATCAGGCCCTTAGAAGCACAATGAGTGGATTCAGGTATGATGATTCTAACTGAAATAAGTCTCACAGAAAAAGAAACATCTTAAGGTATCAGTAATACACGGTATGTAAACTTGGCTACACAGGAACTGAATTACAGAACAGAACAGGGTCTCAAATTTAGAAAACCAACTTATGCTTGCTTAAGGGGAAAGGTGAGTTGGGGTGCTGCATAAAACCAGAGATTGAAATGAGCACAGATAAAGTTCCTTAAGCCAAATATGGAATAGACAAGAGCTACTCCTTGCTCAACGAAATGGACTCAACACCGCATATTAAACGCCTAAGAATGTACCTGACTCTTAAGTATCTTAAAACCTATGGATTGCTATGTCTCCGAAAGACAATCAAGTGTGTGTACGGGGCATAAACGCAGCAGTTATAGGATTGGAGAGGTTCGGTGAGCAAATGAAGACCCTTTGAAGTCATATTGCATGGTACCCATTACACGGGTCTCAACTACCCAGGTTTAAGGTATTCTTCCTTCAGCTAAAACATGCATGTGGAACCTAGAGTATGATCAACCATGTGATCGGGAGACGTGTTCAAATATGTCTCAGTTTTCATACCCTGGTACTCGGGTGCAACATTCCAGACGCTTTACTAACACTCTCCCGACTTGGAGAGTCAGTCCCTTTAACCTCCTGTTTGGCCCAGTTTGCAATTTCTGCGGAAGATGAACAGGAATAGGGAGAACCAATGAGAGACTAGCTGGAGGTGTCTGGACGGGCAAATTTAACTCTCATTTCCCACCAGGAAGAGGAAATAACCAAAGGCTCAGCGTGCCGTGCCGGAACCAGATTAGGGCCTGAAGCCATCCTGCGGTGTTGCGGCCAGGTCACAAGAAAGCGAGTTGAAGAAAGGAGCTCAGGGGCACTGTAATTCTAAAATCTGCAGAGTTATAAATGACAGCTATCGTCCAAAAATATACTGAAGTAAGGCTGCCAAGAGGACTTGAAAGCGGGGCAGAATTGCAGGAAACCGATTTCAGGAGGTAGACTGGAATTGCATTGAAAGCATAGGAAAAGAGGCAGAACGTCCACAATGATGCACTTGGCCAAAAAGGGCGTATGCGTTTTTTCCTGAATATATTCAGGAAAAAACGCATACGCCCTTTTTGGCCAACCAAGCAAACTTGCAAAGGAAATCTGCACTACAATGAAGTCTCACTTCCCCCCGGTCAAAAGGGCCATCTGAAAAAAGTGTAAAATCCAGAAAGGCAGGACAAGCCATGGAGAACTGGGAGCCTTGTTATGCTGATGGGCGGGATGTAAATTGCCAACAGACACTCGGGAGAAGTGTATGGTGTTTCCTGAAACATCTAAGAAACAAAGCAACAGAGCCTAGGGCACTTCCACTTATGGTCCTATAGCTTAGGGAAATTAAAATCAAAAAGACACAGCCACCCCAATTTGGGACGCCTCTGTTTACAAAAACCTCATTTACCGTACAAGTTCAATATCACAGAAAGTGAAATATGGATAAACAACTTGTGGTACTTACGTACAATGCAGTATCACTCAGCAATGAAATCTATGTCATCAGGCCCATAGCAGCATAATGAGTGGATTCAGGTACGATGATTCTAACTGAAATAAGTCACACAGAAAAAGAAACATCATAAGATATCACTAATACACGGAATGTAAACTTGGCTACACAGGAACTGAATTCCAAAACAGAACAGGGTCTCAAATTTAGAAAACCAACTTATGCTTGCTTAAGGGCAAAGGTGAGTTGGGGTGCTACATAAAATCAGAGATTGAAATGAGCACAGATAAAGTTCCTTAAGCCAAATATGGAATAGACAAGAGCTACTCCTTGCTCAACTAAATGGACTCAACACCGCATATTAAACGCCTAAGAATGTACCTGACTAGTAAGTATCTTAAAACCTATGGATTGCTATGTCTCCGAAAGAGAATCAAGCTTGTGTACGGGGCATAAACGCAGCAGTGATAGGATTGGAGAGGTTCGGTGAGCAAATGAAGACCCTTTGAAGTCATATTGCATGGTACCCATTCCACGGGTTTCAACTACCCAGGTTTAAGGTATTCTTCCTTCAGCTAAAACATGCATGTGGAACCTAGAGTATGATCAACCATGTGATCGGGAGACGTGTTCAAATATATCTCAGTTTTCATACCCTGGTACTCGGGTGCAACATTCTAGACGCTTTACTAACACTCTCCCGACTTGGAGAGTCAGTCCCTTTAACCTCCTGTTTGGCCCAGTTTGCAATTTCTGCGGAAGATGAACAGGAATAGGGAGAACCAATGAGAGACTAGCTGGAGGTGTCTGGACGGGCAAATTTAACTCTCATTTCCCACCAGGAAGAGGAAATAACCAAAGGCTCAGCGTGCCGTGCCGGAACCAGATTAGGGCCTGAAGCCATCCTGCACTGTTGCGGCCAGCTCACAAGAAAGCAAGTTGAAGAAAGGAGCTCAGGGGCACTGTAATTCACAAACCTGCAGAGTTATAAATGACAGCTATCGTCCAAAAATATACTGAAGTAAGGCTGCCAAGAGGACTTGAAAGCGGGGCAGAATTGCAGGAAACCGATTTCAGGAGGTAGACTGGAATTGCATTGAAAGCATAGGAAAAGAGGCAGAACGTCCACAATGATGCACTTGGCCAAAAAGGGCGTATGCGTTTTTTCCTGAATATATTCAGGAAAAAACGCATACGCCCTTTTTGGCCAACCAAGCAAACTTGCAAAGGAAATCTGCACTACAATGAAGTCTCACTTCCCCCCGGTCAAAAGGGCCATCTGAAAAAAGTGTAAAATCCAGAAAGGCAGGACAGGCCATGGAGAACTGGGAGCCTTGTTATGCTGATGGGCGGGATGTAAATTACCAACAGACACTCGGGAGAAGTGTATGGTGTTTCCTGAAACATCTAAGAAAGAAAGCAACAGAGCCTAGGGCACTTCCACTTATGGTCCTATAGCTTAGGGAAATTAAAATCAAAAAGACACAGCCACCTCAATTTGGGACGCCTCTGTTTACAAGAACCTCGTTTACTGTACAATTTCAATATCACAGAAAGTGAAAAATGGATAAAGAACTTGTGGTACTTACGTACAATGCAGTATCACTCAGTAGTGAAATCTATGTCATCAGGCCCGTAGCAGCATAATGAGTGGATTCAGGTACGATGATTCTAACTGAAATAAGTCACACAGAAAAAGAAACATCATAAGATATCACTAATACACGGAATGTAAACTTGGCTACACAGGAACTGAATTCCAAAACAGAACAGGGTCTCAAATTTAGAAAACCAACTTATGCTTGCTTAAGGGTAAAGGTGAGTTGGGGTGCTGCATAAAACCAGAGATTGAAATGAGCACAGATAAAGTTCCTTAAGCCAAATATGGAATAGACAAGAGCTACTCCTTGCTCAACGAAGTGGACTCAACACCCCATATTAAACGCCTAAGAATGTACCTGACTAGTATCTTAAAACCTATGGATTGCTATGTCTCCATAAGAGAATCAAGCGTGTGTACCGGGGCATTAACGCAGCAGTGATAGGATTGGAGAGGTTCGGTGAGCAGATGAAGACCCTTTAAAGTCATATTGCATGGTACCCATTCCACGGGTTTCAACTACCCACGTTTAAGGTATTCTTCCTTCAGCTAAAACATGCATGTGGAACCCAGAGTATGATCAACCGTGTGAACGGGAGACGTGTTCAAATATGTCTCAGTTTTCCTCCCCTGGTACTCGGGTGCAACATTCCAGACGCTTTACTAACACTCTCCCCACTTGGAGAGTCAGCGCCTTTAACCTCCTGTTTGGTCCAGTTTGCAATTTCTGCGGAAGATGAACAGGAATAGGGAGAACCAATGAGAGACTAGCTGGAGGTGTCTGGACGGGCAAATTTAACTCTCATTTCCCACCAGGAAGAGGAAATAACCAAAGGCGAAGCATGCCGTGCCGGAACCAGGTTAGGGCCTGAAGCCATCCTGCGGTGTTGCGGCCAGCTCACAAGAAAGCGAGTTGAAGAAAGGAGCTCAGGGGCACTGTAACGCACAAACCTGCAGAGTTATTAATGACAGCTATCGTCCAAAAATATACTGAAGTAAGGCTGCCAAGAGGACTTGAAAGCGGGGCAGAATTGCAGGAAACCGATTTCAGGAGGTAGACTGGAATTGCATTGAAAGCATAGGAAAAGAGGCAGAACGTCCACAATGATGCACTTAGCCAAAAAGGGCGTATGTGTTTTTTCCTGAATATATTCAGGAAAAAACGCATATGCCCTTTTTGACCAACCAAGCAAGCTTGCAAAGGAAATCTGCACTACAATGAAGTCTCACTTCCCCCTGGTCAAAAGGGCCATCTGAAAAAAGTGTAAAATCCAGCAAGGCAGGACAGGCCATGGAGAACTGGGAGCCTTGTTATGCTGATGGGCGGGATGTAAATTGCCAACAGACACTCGGGAGAAGTGTATGGTGTTTCCTGAAACATCTAAAAAACAAAGCAACAGAGCCTAGGGCACTTCCACTTATGGTCCTATAGCTTAGGGAAATTAAAATCAAAAAGACACAGCCACCCCAAAGTTTGGGACGCCTCTGTTTACAAGAACCTCGTTTACCGTACAAGTTCAATATCACAGAAAGTGAAAAATGGATAAAGAACTTGTGGTAATTACGTACAATGCAGTAGCCCTCAGCAATGAAATCTATGTCATCAGGCCCGTAGCAGCATAATGAGTGGATTCAGGTACGATGATTCTAACTGAAATAAGTCACACAGAAAAAGAAACATCATAAGATATCACTAATACACGGAATGTAAACTTGGCTACACAGGAACTGAATTCCAAAACAGAACAGGGTCTCAAATTTAGAAAACCAACTTATGCTTGCTTAAGGGGAAAGGTGAGTTGGGGTGCTGCATAAAACCAGAGATTGAAATGAGCACAGATAAAGTTCCTTAAGCCAAATATGGAATAGACAAGAGTTACTCCTTGCTCAAAGAAATGGACTCAACACTCCATATTAAAAGCCAAAGAATGTACCTGACTAGTAAGTATCTTAAAACCTATGGATTGCTATGTCTCCGAAAGAGAATCAAGCTTGTGTACGGGGCATAAACGCAGCAGTGATAGGATTGGAGAGGTTCGGTGAGCAGATGAAGACCCTTTGAAGTCATATTGCATGGTACCCATTACACGGGTCTCAACTCTCCAGGTTTAAGGTATTCTTCCTTCAGCTAAAACATGCATGTGGAACCCAGAGTATGATCAACCGTGTGAACGGGAGACGTGTTCAAATATGTCTCAGTTTTCCACCCCTGGTACTCGGGTGCAACATTCCAGATGCTTTACTAACACTCTCCCCACTTGGAGAGTCAGCGCCTTTAACCTCCTGTTTGGCCCAGTTTGCAATTTCTGCGGAAGATGAACAGGAATAGGGAGAACCAATGAGAGACTAGCTGGAGGTGTCTGGACGGGCAAATTTAACTCTCATTTCCCACCAGGAAGAGGAAATAACCAAAGGCTCAGCGTGCTGTGCCGGAACCAGATTAGGGCCTGAAGCCATCCTGCGGTGTTGCGGCCAGCTCACAAGAAAGCAAGTTGAAGAAAGGAGCTCAGGGGCACTGTAATTCACAAACCTGCAGAGTTATAAATGACAGCTATCGTCCAAAAATATATTGAAGTAAGTATGCCAAGAGGACTTGAAAGCGGGGAAGAATTGCAGGAAACTGATTTCAGGAGGTAGACTGGAATTGCATTGAAAGCATAGGAAAAGAGGCAGAACGTCCACAATGATGCACTTGGCTAAAAAGGGCGTATGCGTTTTTTCCTGAATATATTCAGGAAAAAACGCATACGCCCTTTTTGGCCAACCAAGCAAGCTTGCAAAGGAAATCAGCGCTACAATGAAGTCTCACTTCCCCCCGGTCAAAAGGGCCATCTGAAAAAAGTGTAAAATCCAGAAAGGCAGGACAGGCCATGGAGAACTGGGAGCCTTGTTATGCTGATGGGCGGGATGTAAATTGCCAACAGACACTCGGGAGAAGTGTATGGTGTTTCCTGAAACATCTAAAAAACAAAGCAACAGAGCCTAGGGCACTTCCACTTATGGTCCTATAGCTTAGGGAAATTAAAATCAAAAAGACACAGCCACCCAAAAGTTTGGGACGCCTCTGTTTACAAGAACCTCGTTTACAGTACAAGTTCAACATCACAGAAAGTGAAAAATGGATAAAGAAGTTGTGGTATTTACTTACAAAGCAATATCACTCAGCAATGAAATCTATGTCATCAGGCCCTTAGCAGCACAATGAGTGGATTCAGGTATGATGATTCTAACTGAAATAAGTCACACAGAAAAAGAAACATCATAAGATATCAGTAATACATGGAATGTAAACTTGGCTACACAGGAACTGAATTACAGAACAGAACAGGGTCTCAAATTTAGAAAACCACCTTATGCTTGCTTAAGGGTAAAGGTGAGTTGGGGTGCTGCATAAAACCAGAGATTGAAATGAGCACAGATAAAGTTCCTTAAGCCAAATATGGAATAGACAAGAGTTACTCCTTGCTCAACGAAATGGACTCAACACCGCATATTAAACGCCTAAGAATGTACCTGACTAGTAAGTATCTTAAAACCTATGGATTGCTATGTCTCCAAAAGAGAATCAAGCGTGTGTACTGGGCATAAACCCAGCAGTGATAGGATTGGAGAGGTTCAGTGAGCAAATGAAGACCCTTTGCAGTCATATTGCATGGTACCCATTCCACGGGTTTCAACTACCCAGGTTTAAGGTATTCTTCCTTCAGCTAAAACATGCATATGGAACCTAGAGTATGATCAACCATGTGATCGGGAGACGTGTTCAAATATGTCTCAGTTTTCCTCCCCTGGTACTCGGGTGCAACATTCCAGACGCTTTACTAACACTCTCCTGACTTGGAGAGTCAGTCCCTTTAACCTCCTGTTTGGCCCAGTTTGCAATTTCTGCGGAAGATGAACAGGAATAGGGAGAACCAATGAGAGACTAGCTGGAGGAGTCTGGACGGGCAAATTTAACTCTCATTTCCCACCAGGAAGAGGAAATAACCAAAGGCTCAGCGTGCTGTGCCGGAACCAGATTAGGGCCTGAAGCCATCCTGCGGTGTTGCGTCCAGCTCACAAGAAAGCGAGTTGAAGAAAGGAGCTCAGGGGCACTGTAATTCACAAACCTGCAGAGTTATAAATGACAGCTATCGTCCCAAACTATACTAAAGTAAGGCTGCCAAGAGGACTTGAAAGCGGGGCAGAATTGCAGGAAACCGATTTCAGGAGGTAGACTGGAATTGCATTGAAAGCATAGGAAAAGAGGCAGAACGTCCACAATGATGCACTTGGCCAAAAAGGGCGTATGCGTTTTTTCCTGAATATATTCAGGAAAAAACGCATACGCCCTTTTTGGCCAACCAAGCAAACTTGCAAAGGAAATCTGCACTACAATGAAGTCTCACTTCCCCCCGGTCAAAAGGGCCATCTGAAAAAAGTGTAAAATCCAGAAAGGCAGGACAGGCCATGGAGAACTGGGAGCCTTGTTATGCTGATGGGCGGGATGTAAATTGCCAACAGACACTCGGGAGAAGTGTATGGTGTTTCCTGAAACATCTAAGAAAGAAAGCAACAGAGCCTAGGGCACTTCCAATTATGGTCCTATAGCTTAGGGAAATTAAAATCAAAAAGATACAGCCACCCCAATTTGGGACGCCTCTGTTTACAAGAACCTCATTTACCGTACAAGTTCAATATCACAGAAAGTGAAAAATGGATAAAGAACTTGTGGTACTTACTTACAATGCAGTATCACTCAGCAATGAAATCTATGTCATCAGGCCCGTAGCAGCATAATGAGTGGATTCAGGTACTTTGATTCTAACTGAAATAAGTCACACAGAAAAAGAAATATCATATCAGTAATACACGGAATGTAAACTTGGCTACACAGGAACTGAATTACAGAACAGAAAAGGGTCTCAAATTTAGAAAACCAACTTATGCTTGCTTAAGGGGAAAGGTGAGTTGGGGTGCTGCATAAAACCAGAGATTGAAATGAGCACAGATAAAGTTCCTTAAGCCAAATATGGAATAGACAAGAGCTACTCCTTGCTCAATGAAATGGACTCAACACCCCATATGAAACGCCTAAGAATGTACCTGACTAGTAAGTATCTTAAAACCTATGGATTGCTATGTCTCTGAAAGAGAATCAAGCATGTGTACAGGGGCATAAACGCAGCAGTGATAGGATTGGAGAGGTTCGCTGAGCAAATGAAGACCCTTTGAAGTCATATTGCATGGTACCCATTCCACGGGTTTCAACTCTCCAGGTTTAAGGTATTCTTCCTTCAGCTAAAACAGGCATGTGGAACCCAGAGTATGATCAACCGTGTGAACGGGAGACGTGTTCAAATATGTCTCAGCTTTCCACCCCTGGTACTCGGGTGCAACATTCCAGACGCTTTATTAACACTCTGCCCACTTGGAGAGTCAGCGCCTTTAACCTCCTGTTTGGCCCAGTTTGCAATTTCTGCGGAAGATGAACAGGAATAGCGAGAACCAATGAGAGACTAGCTGGAGGTGTCTGGACGGGCAAATTTAACTCTCATTTCCCACCAGGAAGAGGAATTAACCAAAGGCTCAGCGTGCCGTGCCGGAACCAGATTAGGGCCTGAAGCCATCCTGCGGTGTTGCGGCCAGGTCACAAGAAAGCGAGTTTAAGAAAGGAGCTCAGGGGCACTGTAATTCACAAACCTGCAGAGTTATAAATTACAGCTATCGTCCAAAAATATACTGAAGTAAGGCTGCCAAAAGGACTTGAAAGCGGGGCAGAATTGCAGGAAACCGATTTCAGGAGGTAGACTGGAATTGCATTGAAAGCATAGGAAAAGAGGCAGAACGTCCACAATGATGCACTTGGCCAAAAAGGGCGTATGCGTTTTTTCCTGAATATATTCAGGAAAAAACGCATACGCCCTTTTTGGCCAACCAAGCAAACTTGCAAAGGAAATCTGCACTACAATGAAGTCTCACTTCCCCCCGGTCAAAAGGGCCATCTGCAAAAAGTGTAAAATCCAGAAAGGCAGGACAGGCCATGGAGAACTGGGAGCCTTGTTATGCTGATGGGCGGGATGTAAATTGCCAACAGACACTCGGGAGAAGTGTATGGTGTTTCCTGAAACATCTAAGAAAGAAAGCAACAGAGCCTAGGGCACTTCCACTTATGGTCCTATAGCTTAGGGAAATTAAAATCAAAAAGATACAGCCACCCCAAAGTTTGGGACGCCTCTGTTTACAAGAACCTCATTTACCGTACAAGTTCAATATCACAGAAAGTGAAAAATGGATAAAGAACTTGTGGTACTTACGTACAATGCAGTATCACTCAGCAATGAAATCTATGTCATCAGTCCCGTAGCAGCATAATGAGTGGATTCAGGTACGATGATTCTAACTGAAATAAGTCACACAGAAAAAGAAATATCATAAGATATCAGTAATACACGGAATGTAAACTTGGCTACACAGGAACTGAATTACAGAACAGAAAAGGGTCTCAAATTTAGAAAACCAACTTATGCTTGCTTAAGGGGAAAGGTGAGTTGGGGTGCTGCATAAAACCAGAGATTGAAATGAGCACAGATAAAGTTCCTTAAGCCAAATATGGAATAGACAAGAGCTACTCCTTGCTCAACGAAATGGACTCAACACCCCATATGAAACGCCTAAGAATGTACCTGACTAGTAAGTATCTTAAAACCTATGGATTGCTATGTCTCCATAAGAGAATCAAGCATTTGTACAGGGGCATAAACGCAGCAGTGATAGGATTGGAGAGGTTTGGTGAGCAGATGAAGACCCTTTAAAGTCATATTGCATGGTACCCATTCCACGGGTTTCAACTCTCCAGGTTTAAGGTATTCTTCCTTCAGCTAAAACAGGCATGTGGAACCCAGAGTATGATCAACCGTGTGAACGGGAGACGTGTTCAAATATGTCTCAGTTTTCCTCCCCTGGTACTCGGGTGCAACATTCCAGACGCTTTACTAACACTCTCCCCACTTGGAGAGTCAGCGCCTTTAACCTCCTGTTTGGCCCAGTTTGCAATTTCTGCGGAAGATGAACAGGAATAGGGAGAACCAATGAGAGACTAGCTGGAGGTGTCTGGACGGGCAAATTTAACTCTCATTTCCCACCAGGAAGAGGAAATAACCAAAGGCTCAGCGTGCCGTGCCGGAACCAGATTAGGGCCTGAAGCCATCCTGCGGTGTTGCGGCCAGCTCACAAGAAAGCGAGTTGAAGAAAGGAGCTCAGGGGCACTGTAATTCACAAACCTGCAGAGTTATAAATGACAGCTATCGTCCAAAAATATACTGAAGTAAGGCTGCCAAGAGGACTTGAAAGCGGGGCAGAATTGCAGGAAACCGATTTCAGGAGGTAGACTGGAATTGCATTGAAAGCATAGGAAAAGAGGCAGAACGTCCACAATGATGCACTTGGCCAAAAAGGGCGTATGCGTTTTTTCCTGAATATATTCAGGAAAAAACGCATACGCCCTTTTTGGCCAACCAAGCAAGCTTGCAAAGGAAATCTGCACTACAATGAAGTCTCACTTCCCCCCGGTCAAAAGGGCCATCTGAAAAAAGTGTAAAATCCAGAAAGGCAGGACAGGCCATGGAGAACTGGGAGCCTTGTCATGCTGATGGGCGGAATGTAAATTGCCAACAGACACTCCGGAGAAGTGTATGGTGTTTCCTGAAACATCTAAAAAACAAAGCAACAGAGCCTAGGGCACTTCCACTTATGGTCCTATAGCTTAGGGAAATTAAAATCAAAAAGACACAGCCACCCCAAAGTTTGGGAGGCCTCTGTTTACAAGAACCTCGTTTACAGTACAAGTTCAACATCGCAGAAAGTGAAAAATGGATAAAGAAGTTGTGGTATTTACTTACAAAGCAATATCACTCAGCAATGAAATCTATGTCATCAGGCCCTTAGCAGCACAATGAGTGGATTCAGGTATGATGATTCTAATTGAAATAAGTCACACAGAAAAAGAAACATCATAAGGTATCACTAATACATGGAATGTAAACTTGGCTACACAGGAACTGAATTCCAAAACAGAAGAGGGTCTCTAATTTAGAAAATCAACTTATGCTTGCTTAAGGGGAAAGGTGAGTTGGGGTGCTGCATAAAACCAGAGATTGAAATGAGCACAGATAAAGTTCCTTAATCCAAATATGGAATAGACAAGAGCTACTCCTTGCTCAAAGAAATGGACTCAACACCCCATATTAAACGCCTAAGAATGTACCTGACTAGTAAGTATCTTAAAACCTATGGATTGCTATGTCTCCATAAGAGAATCAAGCATGTGTACAGGGGCATAAACGCAGCAGTGATAGGATTGGAGAGGTTCGGTGAGCAAATGAAGACCCTTTGAAGTCATATTGCATGGTACCCATTACACGGGTCTCAACTCTCCAGGTTTAAGGTATTCTTCCTTCAGCTAAAACATGCATGTGGAACCCAGAGTATGATCAACCGTGTGAACGGGAGACGTGTTCAAATATGTCTCAGTTTTCCTCCCCTGGTACTCGGGTGCAACATTCCAGACGCTTTACTAACACTCTCCCGACTTGGAGAGTCAGCGCCTTTAACCTCCTGTTTGGCCCAGTTTGCAATTTCTGCGGAAGATGAACAGGAATAGCGAGAACCAATGAGAGACTAGCTGGAGGTGTCTGGACGGGCAAATTTAACTCTCATTTCCCACCAGGAAGAGGAAATAACCAAAGGCTCAGCGTGCCGTGCCGGAACCAGATTAGGGCCTGAAGCCATCCTGCGGTGTTGCGGCCAGGTCACAAGAAAGCGAGTTTAAGAAAGGAGCTCAGGGGCACTGTAATTCACAAACCTGCAGAGTTATAAATGACAGCTATCGTCCAAAAATATACTGAAGTAAGGCTGCCAAGAGGACTTGAAAGCGGGGCAGAATTGCAGGAAACCGATTTCAGGAGGTAGACTGGAATTGCATTGAAAGCATAGGAAAAGAGGCAGAACGTCCACAATGATGCACTTGGCCAAAAAGGGCGTATGCGTTTTTTCCTGAATATATTCAGGAAAAAACACATACGCCCTTTTTGGCCAACCAAGCAAACTTGCAAAGGAAATCTGCACTACAATGAAGTCTCACTTCCCCCCGGTCAAAAGGGCCATCTGAAAAAAGTGTAAAATCCAGAAAGGCAGGACAGGCCATGGAGAACTGGGAGCCTTGTTATGCTGATGGGCGGGATGTAAATTGCCAACAGACACTCGGGAGAAGTGTATGGTGTTTCCTGAAACATCTAAAAAACAAAGCAACAGAGCCTAGGGCACTTCCACTTATGGTCCTATAGCTTAGGGAAATTAAAATCAAAAAGACACAGCCATCCCAATGTTTGGGACGCCTCTGTTTACAAGAACCTCGTTTACCGTACAAGTTCTCTATCACAGAAAGTGAAAAATGGATAAAGAACTTGTGGTACTTACGTACAATGCAGTATCACTCAGCAATGAAATCTATGTCATCAGGCCCGTAGCAGCATAATGAGTGGATTCAGGTACGATGATTCTAACTGAAATAAGTCACACAGAAAAAGAAACATCATAAGATATCACTAATACATGGAATGTAAACTTGGCTACACAGGAACTGAATTCCAAAACAGAAGAGTGTCTCTAATTTAGAAAACCAACTTATGCTTGCTTAAGGGGAAAGGTGAGTTGGGGTGCTGCATAAAACCAGAGATTGAAATGAGCACAGATAAAGTTCCTTAAGCCAAATATGGAATAGACAAGTGCTACTCCTTGCTCAACGAAATGGACTCAACATCCCATATTAAACGCCTAAGAATGTACCTGACTAGTAAGTATCTTAAAACCTATGGATTGCTATGTCTCCAAAAGAGAATCAAGCGTGTGTACAGGGGCATAAACGCAGCAGTGATAGGATTGGAGAGGTTCGGTGAGCAAATGAAGACCCTTTGAAGTCATATTGCATGGTACCCATTCCACGGGTTTCAACTACCCAGGTTTAAGGTATTCTTCCTACAGCTACAACATGCATGTGGAACCCAGAGTATGATCAACCATGTGATCGGGAGACGTGTTCAAATATGTCTCAGTTTTCCTCCCCTGGTACTCGGGTGCAACATTCCAGACACTTTACTAACACTCTCCCGACTTGGAGAGTCAGTCCCTTTAACCTCCTGTTTGGCCCAGTTTGCAATTTCTGCGGAAGATGAACAGGAATAGCGAGAACCAATGAGAGACTAGCTGGAGGTGTCTGGACGGGCAAATTTAACTCTCATTTCCCACCAGGAAGAGGAAATAACCAAAGGCTCAGCGTGCCGTGCCGGAACCAGATTAGGGCCTGAAGCCATCCTGTGGTGTTGCGGCCAGCTCACAAGAAAACGAGTTGAAGAAAGGAGCTCAGGGGCACTGTAATTCACAAACCTGCAGAGTTATAAATGACAGCTATCGTCCAAAAATATACTGAAGTAAGGCTGCCAAGAGGACTTGAAAGCGGGGCAGAATTGCAGGAAACCGATTTCAGGAGGTAGACTGGAATTACATTGAAAGCATAGGAAAAGAGGCAGAACGTCCACAATGATGCACTTGGCCAAAAAGGGCGTATGCATTTTTTCCTGAATATATTCAGGAAAAAACGCATACGCCCTTTTTGGCCAACAAAGCAAGCTTGCAAAGGAAATCTGCACTACAATGAAGTCTCACTTCCCCCCGGTCAAAAGGGCCATGTGAAAAAAGTGTAAAATCCAGCAAGGCAGGACAGGCCATGGAGAACTGGGAGCCTTGTCATGCTGATGGGCGGAATGTAAATTGCCAACAGACACTCCGGAGAAGTGTATGGTGTTTCCTGAAACATCTAAAAAACAAAGCAACAGAGCCTAGGGCACTTCCACTTATGGTCCTATAGCTTAGGGAAATTAAAATCAAAAAGACACAGCCACCCCAAAGTTTGGGAGGCCTCTGTTTACAAGAACCTCGTTTACAGTACAAGTTCAACATCGCAGAAAGTGAAAAATGGATAAAGAAGTTGTGGTATTTACTTACAAAGCAATATCACTCAGCAATGAAATCTATGTCATCAGGCCCTTAGCAGCACAATGAGTGGATTCAGGTATGATGATTCTAATTGAAATAAGTCACACAGAAAAAGAAACATCATAAGGTATCACTAATACATGGAATGTAAACTTGGCTACACAGGAACTGAATTCCAAAACAGAAGAGGGTCTCTAATTTAGAAAATCAACTTATGCTTGCTTAAGGGGAAAGGTGAGTTGGGGTGCTGCATAAAACCAGAGATTGAAATGAGCACAGATAAAGTTCCTTAATCCAAATATGGAATAGACAAGAGCTACTCCTTGCTCAAAGAAATGGACTCAACACCCCATATTAAACGCCTAAGAATGTACCTGACTAGTAAGTATCTTAAAACCTATGGATTGCTATGTCTCCATAAGAGAATCAAGCATGTGTACAGGGGCATAAACGCAGCAGTGATAGGATTGGAGAGGTTCGGTGAGCAAATGAAGACCCTTTGAAGTCATATTGCATGGTACTCATTACACGGGTCTCAACTCTCCAGGTTTAAGGTATTCTTCCTTCAGCTAAAACATGCATATGGAACCCAGAGTATGATCAACCGTGTGAACGGGAGACGTGTTCAAATATGTCTCAATTTTCCTCCCCTGGTACTCGGGTGCAACATTCCAGACGCTTTACTAACACTCTCCCCACTTGGAGAGTCAGCGCCTTTAACCTCCTGTTTGGCCCAGTTTGCAATTTCTGCGGAAGATGAACAGGAATAGCGAGAACCAATGAGAGACTAGCTGGAGGTGTATGGACGGGCAAATTTAACTCTCATTTCCCACCAGGAAGAGGAATTAAACAAAGGCTCAGCGTGCCGTGCCGGAACCAGATTAGGGCCTGAAGTCATCCTGCGGTGTTGCGGCCAGCTCACAAGAAAGTGAGTTGAAGAAAGGAGCTTAGGGGCACTGTAATTCACAAACCTGCAGAGTTATAAATGACAGCTATCGTCCAAAAATATACTGAAGTAAGGCTGCCAAGAGGACTTGAAAGCGGGGCAGAATTGCAGGAAACCGATTTCAGGAGGTAGACTGGAATTGCATTGAAAGCATAGGAAAAGAGGCAGAACGTCCACAATGATGCACTTGGCCAAAAAGGGCGTATGCGTTTTTTCCTGAATATATTCAGGAAAAAACGCATACGCCCTTTTTGGCCAACCAAGCAAGCTTGCAAAGGAAATCTGCACTACAATGAAGTCTCACTTCCCCCCGGTCAAAAGGGCCATCTGAAAAAAGTGTAAAATCCAGCAAGGCAGGACAGGCCATGGAGAACTGGGAGCCTTGTTATGCTGATGGGCGGGATGTAAATTGCCAACAGACACTCGGGAGAAGTGTATGGTGTTTCCTGAAACATCTAAAAAACAAAGCAACAGAGCCTAGGGCACTTTCACTTATGGTCCTATAGCTTAGGGAAATTAAAATCAAAAAGACACGGCCACCCCAATGTTTGGGACGCCTCTGTTTACAAGAACCTCGTTTACCGTACAAGTTCTCTATCACAGAAAGTGAAAAATGGATAAAGAACTTGTGGTACTTACGTACAATGCAGTATCACTCAGCAATGAAATCTATGTCATCAGGCCCGTAGCAGCATAATGAGTGGATTCAGGTACGATGATTCTAACTGAAATAAGTCACACAGAAAAAGAAACATCATAAGATATCACTAATACATGGAATGTAAACTTGGCTACACAGGAACTGAATTCCAAAACAGAAGAGGGTCTCTAATTTAGAAAATCAACTTATGCTTGCTTAAGGGGAAAGGTGAGTTGGGGTGCTGCATAAAACCAGAGATTGAAATGAGCACAGATAAAGTTCCTTAAGCCAAATATGGAATAGACAAGAGCTACTCCTTGCTCAAAGAAATGGACTCAACACCCCATATTAAACGCCTAAGAATGTACCTGACTAGTAAGTATCTTAAAACCTATGGATTGCTATGTCTCCATAAGAGAATCAAGCATGTGTACAGGGGCATAAACGCAGCAGTGATAGGATTGGAGAGGTTCGGTGAGCAAATGAAGACCCTTTGAAGTCATATTGCATGGTACCCATTACACGGGTCTCAACTCTCCAGGTTTAAGGTATTCTTCCTTCAGCTAAAACATGCATGTGGAACCCAGAGTATGATCAACCGTGTGAACGGGAGACGTGTTCAAATATGTCTCAGTTTTCCTCCCCTGGTACTCGGGTGCAACATTCCAGACGCTTTACTAACACTCTCCCCACTTGGAGAGTCAGCGCCTTTAACCTCCTGTTTGGCCCAGTTTGCAATTTCTGCGGAAGATGAACAGGAATAGGGAGAACCAATGAGAGACTAGCTGGAGGTGTCTGGACGGGCAAATTTAACTCTCATTTCCCACCAGGAAGAGGAAATAACCAAAGGCTCAGCGTGCCGTGCCGGAACCAGATTAGGGCCTGAAGCCATCCTGCGGTGTTGCGGCCAGGTCACAAGAAAGCGAGTTGAAGAAAGGAGCTCAGCGGCACTGTAATTCACAAACCTGCAGAGTTATAAATGACAGCTATCGTCCAAAAATATACTGAAGTAAGGCTGCCAAGAGGACTTGAAAGCGGGGCAGAATTGCAGGAAACCGATTTCAGGAGGTAGACTGGAATGGCATTGAAAGCATAGGAAAAGAGGCAGAACGTCCACAATGATGCACTTGGCCAAAAAGGGCGTATGCGTTTTTTCCTGAATATATTCAGGAAAAAACGCATACGCCCTTTTTGGCCAACCAAGCAAGCTTGCAAAGGAAATCTGCACTACAATGAAGTCTCACTTCCCCCCGGTCAAAAGGGCCATCTGAAAAAAGTGTAAAATCCAGCAAGGCAGGACAGGCCATGGAGAACTGGGAGCCTTGTTATGCTGATGGGCGGGATGTAAATTGCCAACAGACACTCGGGAGAAGTGTATGGTGTTTCCTGAAACATCTAAAAAACAAAGCAACAGAGCCTAGGGCACTTTCACTTATGGTCCTATAGCTTAGGGAAATTAAAATCAAAAAGACACGGCCACCCCAATGTTTGGGACGCCTCTGTTTACAAGAACCTCGTTTACCGTACAAGTTCTCTATCACAGAAAGTGAAAAATGGATAAAGAACTTGTGGTACTTACGTACAATGCAGTATCACTCAGCAATGAAATCTATGTCATCAGGCCCGTAGCAGCATAATGAGTGGATTCAGGTACGATGATTCTAACTGAAATAAGTCACACAGAAAAAGAAACATCATAAGATATCACTAATACATGGAATGTAAACTTGGCTACACAGTAACTGAATTCCAAAACAGAAGAGGGTCTCTAATTTAGAAAATCAACTTATGCTTGCTTAAGGGGAAAGGTGAGTTGGGGTGCTGCATAAAACCAGAGATTGAAATGAGCACAGATAAAGTTCCTTAAGCCAAATATGGAATAGACAAGAGCTACTCCTTGCTCAAAGAAATGGACTCAACACCCCATATTAAACGCCTAAGAATGTACCTGACTAGTAAGTATCTTAAAACCTATGGATTGCTATGTCTCCATAAGAGAATCAAGCATGTGTACAGGGGCATAAACGCAGCAGTGATAGGATTGGAGAGGTTCGGTGAGCAAATGAAGACCCTTTGAAGTCATATTGCATGGTACCCATTACACGGGTCTCAACTCTCCAGGTTTAAGGTATTCTTCCTTCAGCTAAAACATGCATGTGGAACCCAGAGTATGATCAACCGTGTGAACGGGAGACGTGTTCAAATATGTCTCAGTTTTCCTCCCCTGGTACTCGGGTGCAACATTCCAGACGCTTTACTAACACTCTCCCGACTTGGAGAGTCAGCGCCTTTAACCTCCTGTTTGGCCCAGTTTGCAATTTCTGCGGAAGATGAACAGGAATAGGGAGAACCAATGAGAGACTAGCTGGAGGTGTCTGGACGGGCAAATTTAACTCTCATTTCCCACCAGGAAGAGGAAATAACCAAAGGCTCAGCGTGCCGTGCCGGAACCAGATTAGGGCCTGAAGCCATCCTGCGGTGTTGCGGCCAGGTCACAAGAAAGCGAGTTGAAGAAAGGAGCTCAGCGGCACTGTAATTCACAAACCTGCAGAGTTATAAATGACAGCTATCGTCCAAAAATATACTGAAGTAAGGCTGCCAAGAGGACTTGAAAGCGGGGCAGAATTGCAGGAAACCGATTTCAGGAGGTAGACTGGAATGGCATTGAAAGCATAGGAAAAGAGGCAGAACGTCCACAATGATGCACTTGGCCAAAAAGGGCGTATGCGTTTTTTCCTGAATATATTCAGGAAAAAACGCATACGCCCTTTTTGGCCAACCAAGCAAGCTTGCAAAGGAAATCTGCACTACAATGAAGTCTCACTTCCCCCCGGTCAAAAGGGCCATCTGAAAAAAGTGTAAAATCCAGCAAGGCAGGACAGGCCATGGAGAACTGGGAGCCTTGTTATGCTGATGGGCGGGATGTAAATTGCCAACAGACACTCGGGAGAAGTGTATGGTGTTTCCTGAAACATCTAAAAAACAAAGCAACAGAGCCTAGGGCACTTTCACTTATGGTCCTATAGCTTAGGGAAATTAAAATCAAAAAGACACGGCCACCCCAATGTTTGGGACGCCTCTGTTTACAAGAACCTCGTTTACCGTACAAGTTCTCTATCACAGAAAGTGAAAAATGGATAAAGAACTTGTGGTACTTACGTACAATGCAGTATCACTCAGCAATGAAATCTATGTCATCAGGCCCGTAGCAGCATAATGAGTGGATTCAGGTACGATGATTCTAACTGAAATAAGTCACACAGAAAAAGAAACATCATAAGATATCACTAATACATGGAATGTAAACTTGGCTACACAGGAACTGAATTCCAAAACAGAAGAGGGTCTCTAATTTAGAAAATCAACTTATGCTTGCTTAAGGGGAAAGGTGAGTTGGGGTGCTGCATAAAACCAGAGATTGAAATGAGCACAGATAAAGTTCCTTAAGCCAAATATGGAATAGACAAGAGCTACTCCTTGCTCAAAGAAATGGACTCAACACCCCATATTAAACGCCTAAGAATGTACCTGACTAGTAAGTATCTTAAAACCTATGGATTGCTATGTCTCCATAAGAGAATCAAGCATGTGTACAGGGGCATAAACGCAGCAGTGATAGGATTGGAGAGGTTCGGTGAGCAAATGAAGACCCTTTGAAGTCATATTGCATGGTACCCATTACACGGGTCTCAACTCTCCAGGTTTAAGGTATTCTTCCTTCAGCTAAAACATGCATGTGGAACCCAGAGTATGATCAACCGTGTGAACGGGAGACGTGTTCAAATATGTCTCAGTTTTCCTCCCCTGGTACTCGGGTGCAACATTCCAGACGCTTTACTAACACTCTCCCGACTTGGAGAGTCAGCGCCTTTAACCTCCTGTTTGGCCCAGTTTGCAATTTCTGCGGAAGATGAACAGGAATAGGGAGAACCAATGAGAGACTAGCTGGAGGTGTCTGGACGGGCAAATTTAACTCTCATTTCCCACCAGGAAGAGGAAATAACCAAAGGCTCAGCGTGCCGTGCCGGAACCAGATTAGGGCCTGAAGCCATCCTGCGGTGTTGCGGCCAGGTCACAAGAAAGCGAGTTGAAGAAAGGAGCTCAGCGGCACTGTAATTCACAAACCTGCAGAGTTATAAATGACAGCTATCGTCCAAAAATATACTGAAGTAAGGCTGCCAAGAGGACTTGAAAGCGGGGCAGAATTGCAGGAAACCGATTTCAGGAGGTAGACTGGAATGGCATTGAAAGCATAGGAAAAGAGGCAGAACGTCCACAATGATGCACTTGGCCAAAAAGGGCGTATGCGTTTTTTCCTGAATATATTCAGGAAAAAACGCATACGCCCTTTTTGGCCAACCAAGCAAACTTGCAAAGGAAATCTGCACTACAATGAAGTCTCACTTCCCCCCGGTCAAAAGGGCCATCTGAAAAAAGTGTAAAATCCAGAAAGGCAGGACAGGCCATGGAGAACTGGGAGCCTTGTTATGATGATGGGCGGGATGTAAATTGCCAACAGACACTCGGGAGAAGTGTATGGTGTTTCCTGAAACATCTAAAAAACAAAGCAACAGAGCCTAGGGCACTTCCACTTATGGTCCTATAGCTTAGGGAAATTAAAATCAAAAAGACACAGCCACCCCAATGTTTGGGACGCCTCTGTTTACAAGAACCTCGTTTACCGTACAAGTTCTCTATCACAGAAAGTGAAAAATGGATAAAGAACTTGTGGTACTTACGTACAATGCAGTATCACTCAGCAATGAAATCTATGTCATCAGGCCCGTAGCAGCATAATGAGTGGATTCAGGTACGATGATTCTAACTGAAATAAGTCACACAGAAAAAGAAACATCATAAGATATCACTAATACATGGAATGTAAACTTGGCTACACAGGAACTGAATTCCAAAACAGAAGAGTGTCTCTAATTTAGAAAATCAACTTATGCTTGCTTAAGGGGAAAGGTGAGTTGGGGTGCTGCATAAAACCAGAGATTGAAATGAGCACAGATAAAGTTCCTTAAGCCAAATATGGAATAGACAAGAGCTACTCCTTGCTCAACGAAATGGACTCAACACCCCATATTAAACGCCTAAGAATGTACCTGACTAGTAAGTATCTTAAAACCTATGGATTGCTATGTCTCCATAAGAGAATCAAGCATGTGTACAGGGGCATAAACGCAGCAGTGATAGGATTGGAGAGGTTCGGTGAGCAAATGAAGACCCTTTGAAGTCATATTGCATGGTACCCATTACACGGGTTTCAACTACCCAGGTTTAAGGTATTCTTCCTTCAGCTAAAACATGCATATGGAACCCAGAGTATGATCAACCGTGTGAACGGGAGACGTGTTCAAATATGTCTCAATTTTCCTCCCCTGGTACTCGGGTGCAACATTCCAGACGCTTTACTAACACTCTCCCCACTTGGAGAGTCAGCGCCTTTAACCTCCTGTTTGGCCCAGTTTGCAATTTCTGCGGAAGATGAACAGGAATAGCGAGAACCAATGAGAGACTAGCTGGAGGTGTATGGACGGGCAAATTTAACTCTCATTTCCCACCAGGAAGAGGAATTAAACAAAGGCTCAGCGTGCCGTGCCGGAACCAGATTAGGGCCTGAAGTCATCCTGCGGTGTTGCGGCCAGCTCACAAGAAAGTGAGTTGAAGAAAGGAGCTCAGGGGCACTGTAATTCACAAACCTGCAGAGTTATAAATGACAGCTATCGTCCAAAAATATACTGAAGTAAGGCTGCCAAGAGGACTTGAAAGCGGGGCAGAATTGCAGGAAACCGATTTCAGGAGGTAGACTGGAATTGCATTGAAAGCATAGGAAAAGAGGCAGAACGTCCACAATGATGCACTTGGCCAAAAAGGGCGTATGCGTTTTTTCCTGAATATATTCAGGAAAAAACGCATACGCCCTTTTTGGCCAACCAAGCAAGCTTGCAAAGGAAATCTGCACTACAATGAAGTCTCACTTCCCCCCGGTCAAAAGGGCCATCTGAAAAAAGTGTAAAATCCAGAAAGGCAGGACAGGCCATGGAGAACTGGGAGCCTTGTTATGCTGATGGGCGGGATGTAAATTGCCAACAGACACTCGGGAGAAGTGTATGGTGTTTCCTGAAACATCTAAAAAACAAAGCAACAGAGCCTAGGGCACTTTCACTTATGGTCCTATAGCTTAGGGAAATTAAAATCAAAAAGACACAGCCACCCCAATGTTTGGGACGCCTCTGTTTACAAGAACCTCGTTTACCGTACAAGTTCTCTATCACAGAAAGTGAAAAATGGATAAAGAACTTGTGGTACTTACGTACAATGCAGTATCACTCAGCAATGAAATCTATGTCATCAGGCCCGTAGCAGCATAATGAGTGGATTCAGGTACGATGATTCTAACTGAAATAAGTCACACAGAAAAAGAAACATCATAAGATATCACTAATACATGGAATGTAAACTTGGCTACACAGGAACTGAATTCCAAAACAGAAGAGGGTCTCTAATTTAGAAAATCAACTTATGCTTGCTTAAGGGGAAAGGTGAGTTGGGGTGCTGCATAAAACCAGAGATTGAAATGAGCACAGATAAAGTTCCTTAATCCAAATATGGAATAGACAAGAGCTACTCCTTGCTCAAAGAAATGGACTCAACACCCCATATTAAACGCCTAAGAATGTACCTGACTAGTAAGTATCTTAAAACCTATGGATTGCTATGTCTCCATAAGAGAATCAAGCATGTGTACAGGGGCATAAACGCAGCAGTGATAGGATTGGAGAGGTTCGGTGAGCAAATGAAGACCCTTTGAAGTCATATTGCATGGTACCCATTACACGGGTCTCAACTCTCCAGGTTTAAGGTATTCTTCCTTCAGCTAAAACATGCATGTGGAACCCAGAGTATGATCAACCGTGTGAACGGGAGACGTGTTCAAATATGTCTCAGTTTTCCTCCCCTGGTACTCGGGTGCAACATTCCAGACGCTTTACTAACACTCTCCCGACTTGGAGAGTCAGCGCCTTTAACCTCCTGTTTGGCCCAGTTTGCAATTTCTGCGGAAGATGAACAGGAATAGGGAGAACCAATGAGAGACTAGCTGGAGGTGTCTGGACGGGCAAATTTAACTCTCATTTCCCACCAGGAAGAGGAAATAACCAAAGGCTCAGCGTGCCGTGCCGGAACCAGATTAGGGCCTGAAGCCATCCTGCGGTGTTGCGGCCAGGTCACAAGAAAGCGAGTTTAAGAAAGGAGCTCAGGGGCACTGTAATTCACAAACCTCCAGAGTTATAAATGACAGCTATCGTCCAAAAATATACTGAAGTAAGGCTGCCAAGAGGACTTGAAAGCGGGGCAGAATTGCAGGAAACCGATTTCAGGAGGTAGACTGGAATTGCATTGAAAGCATAGGAAAAGAGGCAGAACGTCCACAATGATGCACTTGGCCAAAAAGGGCGTATGCGTTTTTTCCTGAATATATTCAGGAAAAAACGCATACGCCCTTTTTGGCCAACCAAGCAAACTTGCAAAGGAAATCTGCACTACAATGAAGTCTCACTTCCCCCCGGTCAAAAGGGCCATCTGAAAAAAGTGTAAAATCCAGAAAGGCAGGACAGGCCATGGAGAACTGGGAGCCTTGTTATGCTGATGGGCGGGATGTAAATTGCCAACAGACACTCGGGAGAAGTGTATGGTGTTTCCTGAAACATCTAAAAAACAAAGCAACAGAGCCTAGGGCACTTCCACTTATGGTCCTATAGCTTAGGGAAATTAAAATCAAAAAGACACAGCCACCCCAATGTTTGGGACGCCTCTGTTTACAAGAACCTCGTTTACCGTACAAGTTCTCTATCACAGAAAGTGAAAAATGGATAAAGAACTTGTGGTACTTACGTACAATGCAGTATCACTCAGCAATGAAATCTATGTCATCAGGCCCGTAGCAGCATAATGAGTGGATTCAGGTACGATGATTCTAACTGAAATAAGTCACACAGAAAAAGAAACATCATAAGATATCACTAATACACGGAATGTAAACTTGGCTACACAGGAACTGAATTACAGAACAGAACAGGGTCTCAAATTTAGAAAACCAACTTATGCTTGCTTAAGGGTAAAGGTGAGTTGGGGTGCTGCATAAAACCAGAGATTGAAATGAGCACAGATAAAGTTCCTTAAGCCAAATATGGAATAGACAAGAGCTACTCCTTGCTCAACGAAATGGACTCAACACCGCATATTAAACGCCTAAGAATGTACCTGACTCTTAAGTATCTTAAAAGCTATGGATTGCTATGTCTCCGAAAGAGAATCAAGCATGTGTACAGGGACATAAACGCAGCAGTGATAGGATTGGAGAGGTTCGGTGAGCAAATGAAGACCCTTTGAAGTCATATTGCATGGTACCCATTACACGGGTCTCAACTCTCCAGGTTTAAGGTATTCTTCCTTCAGCTAAAACATGCATGTGGAACCCAGAGTATGATCAACCGTGTGAACGGGAGACGTGTTCAAATATGTCTCAGTTTTCCTCCCCTGGTACTCGGGTGCAACATTCCAGACGCTTTACTAACACTCTCCCCACTTGGAGAGTCAGCGCCTTTAACCTCCTGTTTGGCCCAGTTTGCAAATTCTGCGGAAGATGAACAGGAATAGGGAGAACCAATGAGAGACTAGCTGGAGGTGTCTGGACGGGCAAATTTAACTCTCATTTCCCACCAGGAAGAGGAACTAACCAAAGGCTCAGCGTGCCGTGCCGGAACCAGATTAGTGCCTGAAGCCATCCTGCGGTGTTGCGGCCAGCTCACAAGAAAGCGAGTTGAAGAAAGGAGCTCAGGGGCACTGTAATTCACAAACCTGCAGAGTTATAAATGACAGCTATCGTCCAAAAATATACTGAAGTAAGGCTGCCAAGAGGACTTGAAAGCGGGGCAGAATTGCAGGAAACCGATTTCAGGAGGTAGACTGGAATTGCATTGAAAGCATAGGAAAAGAGGCAGAACGTCCACAATGATGCACTTGGCCAAAAAGGGCGTATGCGTTTTTTCCTGAATATATTCAGGAAAAAACGCATACGCCCTTTTTGGCCAACCAAGCAAGCTTGCAAAGGAAATCTGCACTACAATGAAGTCTCACTTCCCCCCGGTCAAAAGGGCCATCTGAAAAAAGTGTAAAATCCAGAAAGGCAGGACAGGCCATGGAGAACTG